>NC_091991.1:94506863-94742316 GCF_044704955.1 Pristiophorus japonicus | reverse complement strand
CAGTGAGGGGGAAGGTGAGCGTAGGGTCAGTGAGGGGAAGGTGAGCGTAGGGTCAGTGAGGGGGAAGGTGAGCGTAGGGTCAGTGAGGGGAAGGTGACCGTAGGGTCAGTGAGGGGAAGGTGAGCGTAGGGTCAGTGAGGGGGAAGGTGAGCGCAGGGTCAGTGAGGGGAAGGTGAGCGTAGGGTCAGTGAGGGGAAGGTGAGGGTAGGGTCAGTGAGGGGAAGGTGAGGGTAGGGTCAGTGAGGGGAAGATGAGCGTAGGGTCAGTGAGGGGAAGGTGAGCGTAGGGTCAGTGAGGGGAAGGTGAGCGTAGGGTCAGTGAGGGGTAGGTGAGCGTAGGGTCAGTGAGGGGGAAGGTGAGCGTAGGGTCAGTGAGGGGAAGGTGAGCGTAGGGTCAGTGAGGGGGAAGGTGAGCGTAGGGTCAGTGAGGGGAAGGTGAGCGTAGGGTCAGTGAGGGGGAAGGTGAGCGTAGGGTCAGTGAGGGGAAGGTGAGCGTAGGGTCAGTGAGGGGAAGGTGAGCGTAGGGTAAGTGAGGGGAAGGTGAGCGTAGGGTCAGTGAGGGGGGGGGTGTGCGTAGGGTCAGTGAGGGGGAAGGTGAGCGTAGGGTCAGTGAGGGGGAAGGTGAGCGTAGGGTCAGTGAGGGGAAGGTGAGCGTAGGGTCAGTGAGGGGAAGGTGAGCGTAGGGTCAGTGAGGGGGAAGGTGAGCGTAGGGTCAGTGAGGGGAAGGTGAGCGTAGGGTCAGTGAGGGGAAGGTGAGCGTAGGGTCAGTGAGGGGAAGGTGAGTGTAGGGTCAGCGAGGGGAAAATGAGCGTAGGGTCAGTGAGGGGAAGGTGAGCGTAGGGTCAGTGAGGGGGAAGGTGAGCGTAGGGTCAGTGAGGGGAAGGTGAGCGTAGGGTCAGGGAGGGGAAGGTGAGTGTAGGGTCAGCGAGGGGAAAATGAGCGTAGGGTCAGTGAGGGGAAGGTGAGCGTAGGGTCAGTGAGGGGGAAAGTGAGCGTAGGGTCAGTGAGGGGAAGGTGAGCGTAGGGTCAGTGAGGGGAAGGTGAGCGTAGGGTCAGTGAGGGGAAGGTGAGCGTAGGGTCAGTGAGGGGGAAGGTGAGCGTAGGGTCAGTGAGGGGAAGGTGAGCGTAGGGTCAGTGAGGGGGAAGGTGAGCGTAGGGTCAGTGAGCGGAAGGTGAGCGTAGGGTCAGTGAGGGGAAGGTGAGCGTAGGGAAAGTGAGGGGAAGGTGAGCGTAGGGTCAGGGAGGGGAAGGTGAGTGTAGGGTCAGCGAGGGGAAAATGAGCGTAGGGTCAGTGAGGGGAAGGTGAGCGTAGGGTCAGTGAGGGGAAAGTGAGCGTAGGGTCAGTGAGGCGAAGGTGAGCGTAGGGTCAGTGAGGGGAAGATGAGCGTAGGGTCAGTGAGGGGAAGGTGAGAGTAGGGTCAGTGAGGGGGAAGGTGAGCGTAGGGTCAGTGAAGGGGAAGATGAGCGTAGGGTCAGTGAGGGGAAGGTGAGCGTCGGGTCAGTGAGGGGAAGGTGAGCGTAGGGTCAGTGAGGGGAAGGTGAGCGTCGGGTCAGTGAGGGGAAGGTGAGCGTAGGGTCAGTGAGGGGAAGGTGAGCGTAGGGTCAGTGAGGGGAAGGTGAGCGTAGAGTCGGTGAGGGGAAGATGAGCGTAGGGTCAGTGAGGGGGAAGGTGAGCGTAGGGTCAGTGAGGGGAAGATGAGCGTAGGGTCAGTGAGGGGAAGGTGAGCGTAGGGTCAGTGAGGGGAAGATGAGCGTAGGGTCAGTGAGGGGAAGGTGAGCGTAGGGTCAGTGAGGGGAAGGTGAGCGTAGGGTCAGTGAGGGGAAGGTGAGCGTAGGGTCAGTGAGGGGGAAGGTGAGCGTAGGGTCAGTGAGGGGAAGGTGAGCGTAGGGTCAGTGAGGGGAAGGTGAGCGTAGGGTCAGTGAGGGGAAGGTGAGCGTAGGGTCAGTGAGGGGGAAGGTGAGCGTAGGGTCAGTGAGGGGAAGATGAGCGTAGGGTCAGTGAGGGGAAGATGAGCGTAGGGTCAGTGAGGGGAAGGTAAGCGTAGGGTCAGTGAGGGGGAAGATGAGCGTAGGGTCAGTGAGGGGAAGGTGAGCGTAGGGTCAGTGAGGGGAAGGTGAGCGTAGGGTCAGTGAGGGGAAGGTGAGCGTAGGGTCAGTGAGGGGAAGGTGAGCGTAGGGTCAGTGAGGGGAAGGTGAGGGTAGGATCAGTGAGGGGAAGGTGAGCGTAGGGTCAGTGAGGGGAAGGTGAGCGTAGGGTCAGTGAGGGGAAGGTGAGGGTAGGATCAGTGAGGGGAAGGTGAGGGTAGGATCAGTGAGGGGAAGGTGAGCGTAGGGTCAGTGAGGGGAAGGTGAGCGTAGGGTCAGTGAGGGGAAGGTGAGCGTAGGGTCAGTGAGGCGAAGGTGAGCGTAGGGTCAGTGAGGGGAAGGTGAGCGTAGGGTCAGTGAGGGGAAGGTGAGGGTAGGATCAGTGAGGGGAAGGTGAGCGTAGGGTCAATGAGGGGAAGGTGAGCGTAGGGTCAGTGAGGGGAAGGTGAGCGTAGGGTCAGTGAGGGGATGGTGAGGGTAGGATCAGTGAGGGGAAGGTGAGCGTAGGGTCAGTGAGGGGAAGGTGAGCGTAGGGTCAGTGAGGGGAAGGTGAGCGGAGGGTCAGTGAGGGGAAGGTGAGCGTAGGGTCAGTGAGGGGAAGGTGAGCGTAGGTTCAGTGAGGGGAAGGTGAGCGTAGGGTCAGTGAGGGGGAAGGTGAGCGTAGGGTCAGTGAGGGGAAGATGAGCGTAGGGTCAGTGAGGGGGAAGATGAGCGTAGGGTCAGTGAGGGGAAGATGAGCGTAGGGTCAGTGAGGGGAAGGTGAGCGTAGGGTCAGTGAGGGGGAAGATGAGCGTAGGGTCAGTGAGGGGAAGGTGAGCGTAGGGTCAGTGAGGGGAAGATGAGCGTAGGCTCAGTGAGGGGAAGATGAGCGTAGGCTCAGTGAGGGGAAGGTGAGCGTAGGGTCAGTGAGGGGAAGGTGAGCGTAGGGTCAGTGAGGGGAAGGTGAGCGTAGGGTCAGTGAGGGGGAAGGTGAGCGTAGGGTCAGTGAGGGGAAGGTGAGCGTAGGGAAGGTGAGCGTAGGGTCAGTGAGGGGGAAGGTGAGCGTAGGGTCAGTGAGGGGGAAGGTGAGCGTAGGGTCAGTGAGGGGAAGGTGAGCGTAGGGAAGGTGAGCGTAGGGTCAGTGAGGGGAAGGTGAGCGTAGGGTCAGTGAGGGGGAAGGTGAGCGTAGGGTCAGTGAGGGGGAAGATGAGCGTAGGGTCAGTGAGGGGGAAGATGAGCGTAGGGTCAGTGAGGGGGAAGGAGAGCGTAGGGTCAGTGAGGGGAAGGTGAGCGTAGGGTCAGTGAGGGCAAAGTGAGCGTCGGGTCAGTGAGGGGAAGGTGAGCGTAGGGTCAGTGAGGGGAAGGTGAGCGTAGGGTCAGTGAGGGGAAGGTGAGCGTAGGGTCAGTGAGGGGAAGATGAGCGTAGGGTCAGTGAGGGGAAGGTGAGCGTAGGGTCAGTGAGGGGGAAGGTGAGCGTAGGGTCAGTGAGGGGAAGGTGAGCATAGGGTCAGTGAGGGGAAGGTGAGCGTAGGGTCAGTGAGGGGAAGGTGAGCGTAGGGTCAGTGAGGGGAAGGTGAGCGTAGGGTCAGTGAGGGGAAGGTGAGCGTAGGGTCAGTGAGGGGAAGGTGAGCGTAGGTTCAGTGAGGGGGAAGGTGAGCGTAGGGTCAGTGAGGGGAAGGTGAGCGTAGGGTCAGCGAGGGGAAGGTGAGCGTAGGGTCAGTGAGGGGAAGGTGAGCGTAGGGTCAGTGAGGGGAAGGTGAGCGTAGGGTCAGTGAGGGGAAGGTGAGCGTAGGGTCAGTGAGGGGAAGGTGAGCGTAGGGTCAGTGAGGGGAAGGTGAGCGTAGGGTCAGTGAGGGGAAGGTGAGCGTAGGGTCAGTGAGGGGGAAGGTGAGCGTAGGGTCAGTGAGGGGGAAGGTGAGCGTAGGGTCAGTGAGGGGGAAGGTGAGCGTAGGGTCAGTGAGGGGAAGGTGAGCGTAGGGTCAGTGAGGGGAAGGTGAGCGTAGGGTCAGTGAGGGGGAAGGTGAGCGTAGGGTCAGTGAGGGGAAGGTGAGCATAGGGTCAGTGAGGGGGAAGGTGAGCGTAGGATCAGTGAGGGGAAGGTGAGCGAAGGGTCAGTGAGGGGGAAGGTGAGCGTAGGGTCAGTGAGGGGGAAGGTGAGCGTAGGGTCAGTGAGGGGGAAGATGAGCGTAGGGTCAGTGAGGGGAAGATGAGCGTAGGGTCAGTGAGGGGAAGGTGAGCGTAGGGTCAGTGAGGGGAAGGTGAGCGTAGGGTCAGTGAGGGGAAGGTGAGCGTAGGATCAGTGAGGGGAAGGTGAGCGAAGGGTCAGTGAGGGGGAAGGTGAGCGTAGGGTCAGTGAGGGGGAAGATGAGCGTAGGGTCAGTGAGGGGAAGATGAGCGTAGGGTCAGTGAGGGGAAGGTGAGCGTAGGGTCAGTGAGGGGAAGGTGAGCGTAGGGTCAGTGAGGGGAAGGTGAGCGTAGGGTCAGTGAGGGGGAAGGTGAGCGTAGGGTCAGTGAGGGGAAGGTGAGCGTAGGGTCAGTGAGGGGAAGGTGAGGGTAGGGTCAGTGAGGGGAAGGTGAGGGTAGGGTCAGTGAGGGGAAGATGAGCGTAGGGTCAGTGAGGGGGAAGATGAGCGTAGGGTCAGTGAGGGGAAGGTGAGCGTAGGGTCAGTGAGGGGAAGGTGAGCGTAGGGTCAGTGAGGGGGAAGGTGAGCGTAGGGTCAGTGAGGGGGAAGGTGAGCGTAGGGTCAGTGAGGGGGAAGGTGAGCGTAGGGAAAGTGAGGGGAAGGTGAGCGTCGGGCCAGTGAGGGTCAGCGAGGGGAAAATGAGCGTAGGGTCAGTGAGGGGAAGGTGAGCGTAGGGTCAGTGAGGGGGAAGGTGAGCGTAGGGTCAGTGAGGGGGAAGGTGAGCGTAGGGTCAGCGAGGGGAAAATGAGCGTAGGGTCAGTGAGGGGAAGGTGAGCGTAGGGTCAGTGAGGGGGAAAGTGAGCGTAGGGTCAGTGAGGGGAAGGTGAGCGTAGGGTCAGTGAGGGGGAAGGTGAGCGTAGGGTCAGTGAGGGGAAGATGAGCGTAGGGTCAGTGAGGGGAAGGTGAGCGTAGGGTCAGTGAGGGGAAGATGAGCGTAGGGTCAGTGAGGGGAAGGTGAGCGTAGGGTCAGTGAGAGGAAGGTGAGCGTAGGGTCAGTGATGGGGAAGATGAGCGTAGGGTCAGTGAGGGGAAGGTGAGCGTCGGGTCAGTGAGGGGAAGGTGAGCGTAGGGTCAGTGAGGGGGAAGGTGAGCGCAGGGTCAGTGAGGGGAAGATGAGCGTTGGGTCAGTGAGGGGAATGTGAGCGTAGGGTCAGTGAGGGGAAGATGAGCGTAGGGTCAGTGAGGGGAAGGTGAGCGTAGGGTCAGTGAGGGGAAGGTGAGCGTAGGGTCAGTGAGGGGAAGATGAGCGTAGGGTCAGTGAGGGGAAGTTGAGCCTAGGGTCAGTGAGGGGAAGGTGAGCGTAGGGTCAGTGAGGGGAAGGTGAGCGTAGGGTCGGTGAGGGGGAAGATGAGCGTAGGGTCAGTGAGGGGGAAGGTGAGCGTAGGGTCAGTGAGGGGAAGGTGAGCGTAGGGTCAGTGAGGGGAAGGTGAGCGTAGGGTCAGTGAGGGGAAGGTGAGCGTAGGGTCAGTGAGGGGGAAGGTGAGCGTAGGGTCAGTGAGGGGAAGGTGAGCGTAGGGTCAGTGAGGGGAAGATGAGCGTAGGGTCAGTGAGGGGAAGGTGAGCGTAGGGTCAGTGAGGGGGAAGATGAGCGTAGGGTCAGTGAGGGGAAGGTGAGCGTAGGGTCAGTGAGGGGAAGATGAGCGTAGGGTCAGTGAGGGGAAGATGAGCGTAGGGTCAGTGAGGGGAAGGTGAGCGTAGGGTCAGTGAGGGGAAGATGAGCGTAGGGTCAGTGAGGGGAAGATGAGCGTAGGGTCAGTGAGGGGAAGGTGAGCGTAGGGTCAGTGAGGGGGAAGGTGAGCGTAGGGTCAGTGAGGGGGAGGTGAGCGTAGGGTAAGTGAGGGGAAGGTGAGCGTAGGGTCAGTGAGGGGGAAGGTGAGCGTAGGGTCAGTGAGGGGAAGGTGAGCGTAGGGTCAGTGAGGGGGAAGGTGAGCGTAGGGTCAGTGAGGGGAAGGTGAGCGTAGGGTCAGTGAGGGGAAGGTGAGCGTAGGGTCAGTGAGGGGGAAGATGAGCGTAGAGTCAGTGAGGGGGAAGGTGAGCGTCGGGTCAGTGAGGGGGAAGGTGAGCGTAGGGTCAGTGAGGGGGAAGGTGAGCGTAGGGTCAGTGAGGGGAAGGTGAGCGTAGGGTCAGTGAGGGGAAGGTGAGCGTAGGGTCAGTGAGGGGAAGGTGAGCGTAGGGTCAGTGAGGGGGAAGGTGAGCATAGGGTCAGTGAGGGGGAAGATGAGCGTAGGGTCAGTGAGGGGAAGGTGAGCGTAGGGTCAGTGACGGGAAGGTGAGCGTAGGTTCAGTGAGGGGGAAGGTGAGCGTAGGGTCAGTGAGGGGAAGGTGAGCGTAGAGTCAGTGAGGGGAAGATGAGCGTAGGGTCAGTGAGGGGAAGGTAAGCGTAGGGTCAGTGAGGGGGAAGATGAGCGTAGGGTCAGTGAGGGGAAGGTGAGCGTAGGGTCAGTGAGGGGAAGGTGAGCGTAGGGTCAGTGAGGGGAAGGTGAGCGTAGGGTCAGTGAGGGGAAGGTGAGCGTAGGGTCAGTGAGGGGAAGGTGAGGGTAGCATCAGTGAGGGGAAGGTGAGCGTAGGGTCAGTGAGGGGAAGGTGAGCGTAGGGTCAGTGAGGGGAAGGTGAGGGTAGGATCAGTGAGGGGAAGGTGAGGGTAGGATCAGTGAGGGGAAGGTGAGCGTAGGGTCAGTGAGGGGAAGGTGAGCGTAGGGTCAGTGAGGGGAAGGTGAGCGTAGGGTCAGTGAGGGGAAGGTGAGCGTAGGGTCAGTGAGGGGAAGGTGAGCGTAGGGTCAGTGAGGGGAAGGTGAGCGTAGGGTCAGTGAGGGGGAAGGTGAGCGTAGGGTCACTGAGGGGAAGGTGAGCGTAGGGTCAGTGAGGGGAAGGTGAGCGTAGGGTCAGTGAGGGGAAGTTGAGCCTAGGGTCAGTGAGGGGAAGGTGAGCGTAGGGTCAGTGAGGGGAAGGTGAGCGTAGGGTCAGTGAGGGGAAGGTGAGCGTAGGGTCAGTGAGGGGGAAGGTGAGCGTAGGGTCAGTGAGGGGAAGGTGAGCGTAGGGTCAGTGAGGGGAAGGTGAGCGTAGGGTCAGTGAGGGGAAGGTGAGCGTAGGGGCAGTGAGGGGGAAGATGAGCGTAGGGTCAGTGAGGGGAAGGTGAGCGTAGGGTCAGTGAGGGGAAGGTGAGCGTAGGGTCAGTGAGGGGAAGGTGAGCGTAGGGTCAGTGAGGGGAAGGTGAGCGTATGGTCAGTGAGGGGAAGGTGAGCGTAGGGTCAGTGAGGGGAAGGTGAGCGTAGGGTCAGTGAGGGGGAAGGTGAGCGTAGGGTCAGTGAGGGGGACGGTGAGCGTAGGGTCAGTGAGGGGGAAGGTGAGCGTAGGGTCAGTGAGGGGGAAGGTGAGCGTAGGGTCAGTGAGGGGAAGGTGAGCGTAGGGTCAGTGAGGGGAAGGTGAGCGTAGGGTCAGTGAGGGGGAAGGTGAGCGTAGGGTCAGTGAGGGGGACGGTGAGCGTAGGGTCAGTGAGGGGGAAGGTGAGCGTAGGGTTAGTGAGGGGAAGGTGAGCGTAGGGTCAGTGAGGGGAAGGTGAGCGTAGGGTCAGTGAGGGTCAGCGAGGGGAAAATGAGCGTAGGGTCAGTGAGGGGAAGGTGAGCGTAGTGTCAGTGAGGGGGAAGGTGAGCGTAGGGTCAGTGAGGGGGAAGGTGAGCGTAGGGTCAGCGAGGGGAAAATGAGCGTAGGGTCAGTGAGGGGAAGGTGAGCGTAGGGTCAGTGAGGGGGAAAGTGAGCGTAGGGTCAGTGAGGGGAAGGTGAGCGTAGGGTCAGTGAGGGGGAAGGTGAGCGTAGGGTCAGTGAGGGGAAGATGAGCGTAGGGTCAGTGAGGGGAAGGTGAGCGTAGGGTCAGTGAGGGGAAGATGAGCGTAGGGTCAGTGAGGGGAAGGTGAGCGTAGGGTCAGTGAGGGGAAGGTGAGCGTAGGGTCAGTGATGGGGAAGATGAGCGTAGGGTCAGTGAGGGGAAGTTGAGCGTAGGGTCAGTGAGGGGAAGGTGAGCGTAGGGTCAGTGAGGGGGAAGGTGAGCGCAGGGTCAGTGAGGGGGAAGGTGAGCGTAGGGTCAGTGAGGGGAAGATGAGCGTAGGGTCAGTGAGGGGAAGTTGAGCCTAGGGTCAGTGAGGGGGAAGATGAGCGTAGGTTCAGTGAGGGTGAAGGTGAGCGTAGGGTCAGTGAGGGGGAAGGTGAGCGTAGGGTCAGTGAGGGGAAGGTGAGCGTAGGGTCAGTGAGGGGAAGATGAGCGTAGGGTCAGTGAGGGGAAGTTGAGCCTAGGGTCAGTGAGGGGAAGGTGAGCGTAGGGTCAGTGAGGGGAAGGTGAGCGTAGGGTCGGTGAGGGGGAAGATGAGCGTAGGGTCAGTGAGGGGGAAGGTGAGCGTAGGGTCAGTGAGGGGAAGGTGAGCGTAGGGTCAGTGAGGGGAAGGTGAGCGTAGGGTCAGTGAGGGGAAGGTGAGCGTAGGGTCAGTGAGGGGGAAGGTGAGCGTAGGGTCAGTGAGGGGAAGGTGAGCGTAGGGTCAGTGAGGGGAAGATGAGCGTAGGGTCAGTGAGGGGAAGGTGAGCGTAGGGTCAGTGAGGGGGAAGATGAGCGTAGGGTCAGTGAGGGGAAGGTGAGCGTAGGCTCAGTGAGGGGAAGATGAGCGTAGGGTCAGTGAGGGGAAGATGAGCGTAGGGTCAGTGAGGGGAAGGTGAGCGTAGGGTCAGTGAGGGGAAGATGAGCGTAGGGTCAGTGAGGGGAAGATGAGCGTAGGGTCAGTGAGGGGAAGGTGAGCGTAGGGTCAGTGAGGGGGAAGGTGAGCGTAGGGTCAGTGAGGGGAAGGTGAGCGTAGGGTAAGTGAGGGGAAGGTGAGCGTAGGGTCAGTGAGGGGGAAGGTGAGCGTAGGGTCAGTGAGGGGAAGGTGAGCGTAGGGTCAGTGAGGGGAAGGTGAGCGTAGGGTCAGTGAGGGGAAGGTGAGCGTAGGGTCAGTGAGGGGAAGGTGAGCGTCGGGTCAGTGAGGGGAAGGTGAGCGTAGGGTCAGTGAGGGGGAAGGTGAGCGTAGGGTCAGTGAGGGGGAAGGTGAGCATAGGGTCAGTGAGGGGGAAGATGAGCGTAGGGTCAGTGAGGGGAAGGTGAGCGTAGGGTCAGTGAGGGGAAGATGAGCGTAGGGTCAGTGAGGGGAAGATGAGCGTAGGGTCAGTGAGGGGAAGATGAGCGTAGGGTCAGTGAGGGGAAGGTAAGCGTAGGGTCAGTGAGGGGAAGATGAGCGTAGGGTCAGTGAGGGGAAGGTGAGCGTAGGGTCAGTGAGGGGAAGGTGAGCGTAGGGTCAGTGAGGGGAAGGTGAGCGTAGGGTCAGTGAGGGGAAGGTGAGGGTAGCATCAGTGAGGGGAAGGTGAGCGTAGGGTCAGTGAGGGGAAGGTGAGCGTAGGGTCAGTGAGGGGAAGGTGAGGGTAGGATCAGTGAGGGGAAGGTGAGCGTAGGGTCAGTGAGGGGAAGGTGAGCGTAGGGTCAGTGAGGGGAAGGTGAGCGTAGGGTCAGTGAGGGGAAGGTGAGCGTAGGGTCAGTGAGGGGAAGGTGAGCGTAGGGTCAGTGAGGGGAAGGTGAGGGTAGGATCAGTGAGGGGAAGGTGAGCGTAGGGTGAGTGAGGGGAAGGTGAGCGTAGGGTCAGTGAGGGGAAGGTGAGCGTAGGGTCAGTGAGGGGAAGGTGAGGGTAGGATCAGTGAGGGGAAGGTGAGCGTAGGGTCAGTGAGGGGAAGGTGAGCGTAGGGTCAGTGAGGGGGAAGGTGAGCGTAGGGTCAGTGAGGGGGAAGGTGAGCGTAGGGTCAGTGAGGGGGAAGGTGAGCGTAGGGAAAGTGAGGGGAAGGTGAGCGTAGGGTCAGTGAGGGGAAGGTGAGCGTAGGGTCAGCGAGGGGAAAATGAGCGTAGGGTCAGTGAGGGGAAGGTGAGCGTAGGGTCAGTGAGGGGAAGGTGAGCGTAGGGTCAGTGAGGGGAAGGTGAGCGTAGGGTCAGTGAGGGGAAGGTGAGCGTCGGGTCAGTGAGGGGGAAGGTGAGCGTAGGGTCAGTGAGGGGGAAGGTGAGCGTAGGGAAAGTGAGGGGAAGATGAGCGTAGGGTCAGTGAGGGGAAGGTGAGCGTAGGGTCAGCGAGGGGAAAATGAGCGTAGGGTCAGTGAGGGGAAGGTGAGCGTAGGGTCAATGAGGGGAAGGTGAGCGTAGGGTCAGTGAGGGGGAAAGTGAGCGTAGGGTCAGTGAGGGGAAGATGAGCGTAGGGTCAGTGAGGGGAAGATGAGCGTAGGGTCAGTGAGGGGAAGTTGAGCCTAGGGTCAGTGAGGGGAAGGTGAGCGTAGGGTCAGTGAGGGGAAGGTGAGCGTAGGGTCAGTGAGGGGAAGGTGAGCGTAGGGTCAGTGAGGGGGAAGGTGAGCGTAGGGTCAGTGAGGGGAAGGTGAGCGTAGGGTCAGTGAGGGGAAGGTGAGCGTAGGGTCGGTGAGGGGGAAGGTGAGCGTAGGGTCAGTGAGGGGAAGGTGAGCGTAGGGTCAGTGAGGGGGAAGGTGAGCGTAGGGTCAGTGAGGGGTAGGTGAGCGTAGGGTCAGTGAGGGGGAAGATGAGCGTAGGGTCAGTGAGGGGAAGGTGAGCGTAGGGTCAGTGAGGGGAAGATGAGCGTAGGGTCAGTGAGGGGAAGGTGAGCGTAGGGTCAGTGAGGGGAAGGTGAGCGTAGGGTCAGTGAGGGGAAGGTGAGCGTAGGGTCAGTGAGGGGAAGGTGAGCGTAGGGTCAGTGAGGGGGAAGATGAGCGTAGGGTCAGTGAGGGGGAAGGTGAGCGTAGGGTCAGTGAGAGGGAAGGTGAGCGTAGGGTCAGTGAGGGGGAAGGTGAGCGTAGGGTCAGTGAGGGGAAGGTGAGCGTCGGGTCAGTGAGGGGAAGGTGAGCGTAGGGTCAGTGAGGGGGAAGGTGAGCATAGGGTCAGTGAGGGGGAAGATGAGCGTAGGGTCAGTGAGGGGAAGGTGAGCGTAGGGTCAGTGAGGGGAAGGTGAGCGTAGGTTCAGTGAGGGGGAAGGTGAGCGTAGGGTCAGTGAGGGGAAGGTGAGCGTAGGGTCAGTGAGGGGAAGATGAGCGTAGGGTCAGTGAGGGGGAAGATGAGCGTAGGGTCTGTGAGGGGAAGGTGAGCGTAGGGTCAGTGAGGGGAAGGTGAGCGTAGGGTCAGTGAGGGGAAGGTGAGCGTAGGGTCAGTGAGGGGGAAGCTGAGCGTAGGGTCAGTGAGGGGAAGGTGAGCGTAGGGTCAGTGAGGGGAAGATGAGCGTAGGGTCAGTGAGGGGAAGGTGAGCGTAGGGTCAGTGAGGGGAAGGTAAGCGTAGGGTCAGTGAGGGGGAAGATGAGCGTAGGGTCAGTGAGGGGAAGGTGAGCGTAGGGTCAGTGAGGGGAAGATGAGCGTAGGGTCAGTGAGGGGAAGATGAGCGTAGGGTCAGTGAGGGGAAGGTAAGCGTAGGGTCAGTGAGGGGGAAGATGAGCGTAGGGTCAGTGAGGGGAAGGTGAGCGTAGGGTCAGTGAGGGGAAGGTGAGCGTAGGGTCAGCGAGGGGAAAATGAGCGTAGGGTCAGTGAGGGGAAGGTGAGCGTAGGGTCAGTGATGGGGAAGGTGAGCGTAGGGTCAGTGAGGGGAAGATGAGCGTAGGGTCAGTGAGGGGAAGGTGAGCGTAGGGTCAGTGAGGGGAAGGTGAGCGTAGGGTCAGTGAGGGGGAAGGTGAGCGTAGGGTCAGTGAGGGGGAAGATGAGCGTAGGGTCAGTGAGGGGAAGGTGAGCGTAGGGTCAGTGAGGGGGACGGTGAGCGTAGGTTCAGTGAGGGTGAAGGTAAGCGTAGGGTCAGTGAGGGGGAAGGTGAGCGTAGGGTCAGTGAGGGGGACGGTGAGCGTAGGTTCAGTGAGGGTGAAGGTAAGCGTAGGGTCAGTGAGGGGAAGGTGAGCGTAGGGTCAGTGAGGGGGACGGTGAGCGTAGGTTCAGTGAGGGGAAGGTGAGCGTAGGGTCAGTGAGGGGAAGGTGAGCGTAGGGTCAGTGAGGCGAAGGTGAGCGTAGGGTCAGTGAGGGGAAGGTGAGCGTAGGGTCAGTGAGGGGAAGGTGAGCGTAGGGTCAGTGAGGGGGAAGGTGAGCGTAGGGTCAGTGAGGGGAAGGTGAGCGTAGGGTCAGTGAGGGGGACGGTGAGCGTAGGTTCAGTGAGGGTGAAGGTAAGCGTAGGGTCAGTGAGGGGGAAGGTGAGCGTAGGGTCAGTGAGGGGAAGATGAGCGTAGGGTCAGTGAGGGGAAGTTGAGCCTAGGGTCAGTGAGGGGAAGGTGAGCGTAGGGTCAGTGAGGGGAAGGTGAGCGTAGGGTCAGTGAGGTGAAGGTGAGCGTAGGGTCAGTGAGGGGGAAGGTGAGCGTAGGGTCAGTGAGGGGAAGGTGAGCGTAGGGTCAGTGAGGGGAAGATGAGCGTAGGGTCAGTGAGGGGAAGGTGAGCGTAGGGTCAGTGAGGGGAAGATGAGCGTAGGGTCGGTGAGGGGGAAGATGAGCGTAGGGTCAGTGAGGGGGAAGATGAGCGTAGGGTCAGTGAGGGGAAGGTGAGCGTAGGGTCAGTGAGGGGAAGATGAGCGTAGGGTCAGTGAGGGGAAGATGAGCGTAGGGTCAGTGATGGGAAGGTGAGCGTAGGGTCAGTGAGGGGAAGGTGAGCGTAGGGTCAGTGAGGGGGAAGGTGAGCGTAGGGTCAGTGAGGGGGAAGGTGAGCGTAGGGTCAGTGAGGGGAAGGTGAGCGTAGGGTAAGTGAGGGGAAGGTGAGCGTAGGGTCAGTGAGGGGAAGGTGAGCGTAGGGTCAGTGAGGGGGAAGGTGAGCGTAGGGTCAGTGAGGGGAAGGTGAGCGTAGGGTCAGTGAGGGGAAGGTGAGCGTAGGTTCAGTGAGGGGGAAGGTGAGCGTAGGGTCAGTGAGGGGAAGGTGAGCGTAGGGTCAGTGAGGGGAAGGTGAGCGTAGGTTCAGTGAGGGGGAAGGTGAGCGTAGGGTCAGTGAGTGGAAGGTGAGCGTAGGTTCAGTGAGGGGGAAGGTGAGCGTAGGGTCAGTGAGGGGGAAGATGAGCGTAGGGTCAGTGAGGGGAAGGTGAGCGTAGGGTCAGTGAGGGGAAGGTGAGCGTAGGGTCAGTGAGGGGAAGGTGAGCGTAGGGTCAGTGAGGGGGAAGGTGAGCGTAGGGTCAGTGAGGGGAAGATGAGCGTAGGGTCAGTGAGGGGAAGATGAGCGTAGGGTCAGTGAGGGGAAGGTGAGCGTAGGGTCAGTGAGGGGGAAGGTGAGTGTAGGGTCAGTGAGGGGAAGGTGAGCGTAGGGTCAGTGAGGGGAAGGTGAGCGTAGGGTCAGTGAGGGGGAAGGTGAGTGTAGGGTCAGTGAGGGGAAGGTGAGCGTAGGGTCAGTGAGGGGAAGGTGAGCGTAGGGTCAGTGAGGGGAAGGTGAGGGTAGGATCAGTGAGGGGAAGGTGAGCGAAGGGTCAGTGAGGGGGAAGGTGAGCGTAGGGTCAGTGAGGGGAAGGTGAGCGTAGGGTCAGTGAGGGGAAGATGAGCGTAGGGTCAGTGAGGGGAAGGTGAGCGTAGGGTCAGTGAGGGGAAGATGAGCGTAGGGTCAGTGAGGGGAAGATGAGCGTAGGGTCAGTGAGGGGAAGGTGAGCGTAGGGTCAGTGAGGGGGAAGGTGAGTGTAGGGTCAGTGAGGGGAAGGTGAGCGTAGGGTCAGTGAGGGGAAGGTGAGTGTAGGGTCAGTGAGGGGAAGGTGAGCGTAGGGTCAGTGAGGGGAAGGTGAGCGTAGGGTCAGTGAGGGGAAGGTGAGCGTAGGGTCAGTTAGGGGGAAGGTGAGCGTAGGGTCAGTGAGGGGAAGGTGAGCGTAGGGTCAGTGAGGGGGAAGGTGAGCGTAGGGTCAGTGAGGGGAAGGTGAGCGTCGGGTCAGTGAGGGGGAAGGTGAGCGTAGGGTCAGTGAGGGGAAGATGAGCGTAGGGTCAGTGAGGGGGAAGATGAGCGTAGGGTCAGTGAGGGGAAGATGAGCGTAGGGTCAGTGAGGGGAAGGTGAGCCTAGGGTCAGTGAGGGGAAGGTGAGCGTAGGGTCAGTGAGGGGAAGGTGAGCATAGGGTCAGTGAGGGGAAGGTGAGCGTAGGGTCAGTGAGGGGGAAGGTGAGCGTAGGGTCAGTGAGGGGAAGGTGAGCGTAGGGTCAGTGAGGGGTAGATGAGCGTAGGGTCAGTGAGGGGAAGGTGAGCGTAGGGTCAGTGAGGGGAAGATGAGCGTAGGGTCGGTGAGGGGGAAGATGAGCGTAGGGTCAGTGAGGGGGAAGATGAGCGTAGGGTCAGTGAGGGGAAGGTGAGCGTAGGGTCAGTGAGGGGAAGATGAGCGTAGGGTCAGTGAGGGGAAGATGAGCGTAGGGTCAGTGAGGGGAAGGTGAGCGTAGGGTCAGTGAGGGGAAGGTGAGCGTAGGGTCAGTGAGGTGAAGGTGAGCGTAGGGTCAGTGAGGGGAAGATGAGCGTAGGGTCAGTGAGGGGGAAGATGAGCGTAGGGTCAGTGAGGGGAAGGTGAGCGTAGGGTCAGTGAGGGGAAGATGAGCGTAGGGTCAGTGAGGGGAAGATGAGCGTAGGGTCAGTGAGGGGAAGGTGAGCGTAGGGTCAGTGAGGGGAAGGTGAGCGTAGGGTCAGTGAGGGGGAAGGTGAGCGTAGGGTCAGTGAGGGGGAAGGTGAGCGTAGGGTCAGTGAGGGGAAGGTGAGCGTAGGGTAAGTGAGGGGAAGGTGAGCGTAGGGTCAGTGAGGGGGAAGGTGAGCGTAGGGTCAGTGAGGGGAAGGTGAGCGTAGGGTCAGTGAGGGGAAGGTGAGCGTAGGTTCAGTGAGGGGGAAGGTGAGCGTAGGGTCAGTGAGGGGAAGGTGAGCGTAGGGTCAGTGAGGGGAAGGTGAGCGTAGGTTCAGTGAGGGGGAAGGTGAGCGTAGGGTCAGTGAGGGGAAGGTGAGCGTAGGTTCAGTGAGGGGGAAGGTGAGCGTAGGGTCAGTGAGGGGAAGGTGAGCGTAGGGTCAGTGAGGGGAAGATGAGCGTAGGGTCAGTGAGGGGGAAGATGAGCGTAGGGTCAGTGAGGGGAAGGTGAGCGTAGGGTCAGTGAGGGGAAGATGAGCGTAGGGTCAGTGAGGGGAAGGTGAGCGTAGGGTCAGTGAGGGGAAGGTGAGCGTAGGGTCAGTGAGGGGGAAGGTGAGCGTAGGGTCAGTGAGGGGAAGATGAGCGTAGGGTCAGTGAGGGGAAGATGAGCGTAGGGTCAGTGAGGGGAAGGTGAGCGTAGGGTCAGTGAGGGGGAAGGTGAGTGTAGGGTCAGTGAGGGGAAGGTGAGCGTAGGGTCAGTGAGGGGAAGGTGAGTGTAGGATCAGTGAGGGGAAGGTGAGCGAAGGGTCAGTGAGGGGGAAGGTGAGCGTAGGGTCAGTGAGGGGAAGGTGAGCGTAGGGTCAGTGAGGGGAAGATGAGTGTAGGGTCAGTGAGGGGGAAGGTGAGCGTAGGGTCAGTGAGGGGAAGATGAGCGTAGGGTCAGTGAGGGGAAGATGAGCGTAGGGTCAGTGAGGGGAAGGTGAGCGTAGGGTCAGTGAGGGGAAGGTGAGCGTAGGGTCAGTGAGGGGAAGATGAGCGTAGGGTCAGTGAGGGGGAAGGTGAGCGTAGGGTCAGTGAGGGGAAGGTGAGTGTAGGGTCAGTGAGGGGGAAGGTGAGCGTAGGGTCAGTGAGGGGAAGGTGAGCGTAGGGTCAGTGAGGGGAAGGTGAGCGTAGGGTCAGTGAGGGGAAGGTGAGCGTAGGGTCAGTGAGGGGAAGGTGAGCGTAGGGTCAGTTAGGGGAAGGTGAGCGTAGGGTCAGTGAGGGGAAGGTGAGCGTAGGGTCAGTGAGGGGAAGGTGAGCGTAGGGTCAGTGAGGGGGAAGGTGAGCGTAGGGTCAGTGAGGGGGAAGGTGAGCGTAGGGTCAGTGAGGGGAAGGTGAGCGTAGGGTCAGTGAGGGGAAGGTGAGCGTAGGGTCAGTGAGGGGAAGGTGAGCGTAGGGTCAGTGAGGGGGAAGGTGAGCGTAGGGTCAGTGAGGGGAAGATGAGCGTAGGGTCAGTGAGGGGAAGGTGAGCGTAGGGTCAGTGAGGGGAAGATGAGCGTAGGGTCAGTGAGGGGAAGGTGAGCGTCGGGTCAGTGAGGGGGAAGGTGAGCGTAGGGTCAGTGAGGGGAAGATGAGCGTAGGGTCAGTGAGGGGAAGGTGAGCGTAGGGTCAGTGAGGGAAAGATGAGCGTAGGGTCAGTGAGGGGAAGGTGAGCCTAGGGTCAGTGAGGGGAAGGGGAGCGTAGGGTCAGTGAGGGGAAGGTGAGCATAGGGTCAGTGAGGGGAAGGTGAGCATAGGGTCAGTGAGGGGAAGGTGAGCGTAGGGTCAGTGAGGGGAAGGTGAGCGTAGGGTCAGTGAGGGGAAGGTGAGCGTAGGGTCAGTGAGGGGGAAGGTGAGCGTAGGGTCAGTGAGGGGAAGGTGAGCGTAGGGTCAGTGAGGGGAAGGTGAGCGTAGGGTCAGTGAGGGGGAAGGTGAGCGTAGGGTCAGTGAGGGGAAGGTGAGCGTAGGGTCAGTGAGGGGAAGGTGAGCGTAGGGTCAGTGAGGGGAAGGTGAGCGTAGGGTCAGTGAGGGGGAAGGTGAGCGTAGGGTCAGTGAGGGGAAGATGAGCGTAGGGTCAGTGAGGGGAAGGTGAGCGTAGGGTCAGTGAGGGAAAGATGAGCGTAGGGTCAGTGAGGGGAAGGTGAGCCTAGGGTCAGTGAGGGGAAGGGGAGCGTAGGGTCAGTGAGGGGAAGGTGAGCATAGGGTCAGTGAGGGGAAGGTGAGCATAGGGTCAGTGAGGGGAAGGTGAGCGTAGGGTCAGTGAGGGGAAGGTGAGCGTAGGGTCAGTGAGGGGAAGGTGAGCGTAGGGTCAGTGAGGGGGAAGGTGAGCGTAGGGTCAGTGAGGGGAAGGTGAGCGTAGGGTCAGTGAGGGGAAGGTGAGCGTAGGGTCAGTGAGGGGGAAGGTGAGCGTAGGGTCAGTGAGGGGAAGGTGAGCGTAGGGTCAGTGAGGGGAAGGTGAGCGTAGGGTCAGTGAGGGGAAGGTGAGCGTAGGGTCAGTGAGGGGGAAGATGAGCGTAGGGTCAGTGAGGGGGAAGGTGAGCGTAGGGTCAGTGAGGGGGAAGGTGAGCGTAGGGTCAGTGAGGGGGAAGATGAGCGTAGGGTCAGTGAGGGGGAAGGTGAGCGTAGGGTCAGTGAGGGGGAAGGTGAGCGTAGGGTCAGTGAGGGGGAAGGTGAGCGTAGGGTCAGTGAGGGGGAAGGTGAGCGTAGGGTCAGTGAGGGGAAGGTGAGCGTAGGGTCAGTGAGGGGAAGGTGAGCGTAGGGTCAGTGAGGGGAAGGTGAGCGTAGGGTCAGTGAGGGGAAGATGAGCGTAGGGTCAGTGAGGGGGAAGGTGAGCGTAGGTTCAGTGAGGGGGAAGGTGAGCGTAGGGTCAGTGAGGGGGAAGGTGAGCGTAGGGTCAGTGAGGGGAAGGTGAGCGTAGGGTCAGTGAGGGGAAGGTGAGCGTAGGGTCAGTGAGGGGAAGATGAGCGTAGGGTCAGTGAGGGGAAGGTGAGCGCAGGGTCAGTGAGGGGGAAGATGAGCGTAGGGTCAGTGAGGGGGAAGGTGAGCGTAGGGTCAGTGAGGGGGAAGGTGAGCGTAGGGTCAGTGAGGGGAAGGTGAGCGTAGGGTCAGTGAGGGGAAGATGAGCGTAGGGTCAGTGAGGGGAAGGTGAGCGCAGGGTCAGTGAGGGGGAAGATGAGCGTAGGGTCAGTGAGGGGGATGGTGAGCGTAGGGTCAGTGAGGGGGAAGGTGAGCGTAGGGTCAGTGAGGGGAAGGTGAGCGTAGGGTCAGTGAGGGGAAGATGAGCGTAGGGTCAGTGAGGGGAAGGTGAGCGTAGGGTCAGTGAGGGGAAGGTGAGCGTAGGGTCAGTGAGGGGGAAGATGAGCGTAGGGTCAGTGAGGGGAAGGTGAGCGTAGGGTCAGTGAGGGGAAGGTGAGCGTAGGTTCAGTGAGGGGGAAGGTGAGCGTAGGGTCAGTGAGGGGGAAGGTGAGCGTAGGGTCAGTGAGGGCAAGGTGAGCGTAGGGTCAGTGAGGGGAAGGTGAGCGTCGGGTCAGTGAGGGGAAGGTGAGCGTAGGGTCAGTGAGGGGGAAGATGAGCGTAGAGTCAGTGAGGGGGAAGATGAGCGTAGGGTCAGTGAGGGGGAAGGAGAGCGTAGGGTCAGTGAGGGGAAGGTGAGCGTCGGGTCAGTGAGGGGAAGATTTGCGTAGGGTCAGTGAGGGGGAAGGAGAGCGTAGGGTCAGTGAGGGGAAGGTGATCGTAGGGTCAGTGAGGGGAAAGTGAGCGTAGGGTCAGTGAGGGGAAGATGAGCGTAGGGTCAGTGAGGGGAAGGTGAGCGTAGGGTCAGTGAGGGGAAGGTGAGCGTAGGGTCAGTGAGGGGAAGATGAGCGTAGGGTCAGTGAGGGGAAGGTGAGCGTAGGGTCAGTGAGGGGAAGGTGAGCGTAGGGTCAGTGAGGGGAAGGTGAGCGTAGGGTCAGTGAGGGGAAGATGAGCGTAGGGTCAGTGAGGGGGAAGATGAGCGTAGGGTCAGTGAGGGGGAAGGTGAGCGTAGGGTCAGTGAGGGGAAGGTGAGCGTAGGGTCAGTGAGGGGAAGTTGAGCCTAGTGTCAGTGAGGGGGAAGGTGAGCGTAGGGTCAGTGAGGGGAAGGTGAGCGTAGGGTCAGTGAGGGGAAGGTGAGCATAGGGTCAGTGAGGGGAAGGTGAGCGTAGTGTCAGTGAGGGGAAGGTGAGCGTAGGGTCAGTGAGGGGAAGGTGAGCATAGGGTCAGTGAGGGGAAGGTGAGCGTAGTGTCAGTGAGGGGAAGGTGAGCGTAGGGTCAGTGAGGGGAAGGTGAGCGTAGGGTCAGTGAGGGGAAGGTGAGCGTAGGGTCAGTGAGGGGAAGGTGAGCGTAGGGTCAGTGAGGGGAAGGTGAGCGTAGGGTCAGTGAGGGGAAGGTGAGCGTAGGGTCAGTGAGGGGGAAGGTGAGCGTAGGGTCAGTGAGGGGGAAGATGAGCGTAGGGTCAGTGAGGGGAAGGTGAGCGTAGGGTCAGTGAGGGGAAGGTGAGCGTAGGTTCAGTGAGGGGGAAGGTGAGCGTAGGGTCAGTGAGGGGAAGGTGAGCGTAGGGTCAGTGAGGGGGAAGGTGAGCGTAGGGTCAGTGAGGGGAAGGTGAGCGTAGGGTCAGTGAGGGGAAGGTGAGCGTAGGGTCAGTGAGGGGAAGGTGAGCGTAGGGTCAGTGAGGGGAAGGTGAGCGTAGGGTCAGTGAGGGGAAGGTGAGCGTAGGGTCAGTGAGGGGAAGGTGAGCGTAGGGTCAGTGAGGGGAAGATGAGCGTAGGGTCAGTGAGGGGAAGGTGAGCGTAGGGTCAGTGAGGGGGAAGATGAGCGTAGGGTCAGTGAGGGGAAGATGAGCGTAGGGTCAGTGAGGGGAAGGTGAGCGTAGGGTCAGTGATGGGAAGGTGAGCGTAGGGTCAGTGAGGGGAAGATGAGCGTAGGGTCAGTGAGGGGAAGATGAGCGTAGGGTCAGTGAGGGGAAGGTGAGCGTAGGGTCAGTGAGGGGGAAGATGAGCGTAGGGTCAGTGAGGGGAAGGTGAGCGTAGGGTCAGTGAGGGGAAGGTGAGCGTAGGGTCAGTGAGGGGAAGGTGAGCGTAGGGAAAGTGAGGGGAAGGTGAGCGTAGGGTCAGTGAGGGGGAAGGTGAGCGTAGGGTCAGTGAGGGGGAAGGTGAGCGTAGGGTCAGTGAGGGGGAAGATGAGTGTCGGGTCAGTGAGGGGAAGGTGAGCGTAGGGTCAGTGAGGGGGAAGGTGAGCGTAGGGTCAGTGAGGGGGAAGGTGAGCGTAGGGTCAGTGAGAGGGAAGATGAGCGTAGGGTCAGTGAGGGGGAAGGTGAGCGTAGGGTCAGTGAGGGGAAGGTGAGCGTAGGGTCAGTGAGGGGAAGGTGAGCGTAGGGTCAGTGAGGGGAAGATGAGCGTAGGGTCAGTGAGGGGAAGATGAGCGTAGGGTCAGTGAGGGGGAAGGTGAGCGTAGGGTCAGTGAGGGGAAGGTGAGCGTAGGGTCAGTGAGGGGAATGTGAGCGTAGGGTCAGTGAGGGGGAAGATGAGCGTAGGTTCAGTGAGGGTGAAGGTAAGCGTAGGGTCAGTGAGGGGGAAGGTGAGCGTAGGGTCAGTGAGGGGGAAGATGAGCGTATGGTCAGTGAGGGGAAGGTGAGCGTAGGGTCAGTGAGGGGGAAGGTGAGCGTAGGGTCAGTGAGGGGGAAGATGAGCGTAGGGTCAGTGAGGGGGAAGGTGAGCGTAGGGTCAGTGAGGGGAAGATGAGCGTAGGGTCAGTGAGGGGAAGTTGAGCCTAGGGTCAGTGAGGGGAAGGTGAGCGTAGGGTCAGTGAGGGGGAAGGTGAGCGTAGGGTCAGTGAGGGGAAGGTGAGCGTAGGGTCATTGAGGGGAAGGTGAGCGTAGGGTCAGTGAGGGGGAAGATGAGCGTATGGTCAGTGAGGGGAAGGTGAGCGTAGGGTCAGTGAGGGGAAGATGAGCGTAGGGTCAGTGAGGGGAAGATGAGCGTAGGGTCAGTGAGGGGAAGGTGAGCGTAGGGTCAGTGAGGGGAAGGTGAGCGTAGGGTCAGTGAGGGGGAAGGTGAGCGTAGGGTCAGTGAGGGGAAGGTGAGCGTAGGGTCAGTGAGGGGAAGATGAGCGTAGGGTCAGTGAGGGGAAGATGAGCGTAGGGTCAGTGAGGGGAAGGTGAGCGTAGGGTCAGTGAGGGGGAAGGTGAGCATAGGGTCAGTGAGGGGGAAGGTGAGCGTAGGGTCAGTGAGGGGAAGGTGAGCGTAGGGTAAGTGAGGGGAAGATGAGCGTAGGGTCAGTGAGGGGAAGGTGAGCGTAGGGTCAGTGAGGGGGAAGGTGAGCGTAGGGTCAGTGAGGGGAAGGTGAGCGTAGGGTAAGTGAGGGGAAGATGAGCGTAGGGTCAGTGAGGGGAAGCTGACCGTAGGGTCAGTGAGGGGGAAGGTGAGCGTAGGGTCAGTGAGGGGGAAGGTGAGCGTAGGGTCAGTGAGGGGAAAGTGAGCGTAGGGTCAGTGAGGGGAAGGTGAGCGTAGGGTCAGTGAGGGGAAGGTGAGCGTAGGGTCAGTGAGGGGAAGGTGAGCGTAGGGTCAGTGAGGGGAAGGTGAGCGTAGGGTCAGTGAGGGGAAGGTGTGCGTAGGGTCAGTGAGGGGAAGGTGAGCGTAGGGTCAGTGAGGGGAAGGTGAGCGTAGGGTCAGTGAGGGGAAGGTGAGCGTAGGGTCAGTGAGCGGAAGGTGAGCATAGGGTCAGTGAGGGGAAGATGAGCGTAGGGTCAGTGAGGGTGAAGGTGAGCGTAGGATCAGTGAGGGGGAAGGTGAGCGTAGGGTCAGTGAGGGGGAAAGTGAGCGTAGGGTCAGTGAGGGGAAGGTGAGCGTAGGGTCAGTGAGGGGAAGATGAGCGTAGGGTCAGTGAGGGGAAGTTGAGCCTAGGGTCAGTGAGGGGAAGGTGAGCGTAGGGGCAGTGAGGGGAAGGTGAGCGTAGGGTCAGTGAGGGGAAGGTGAGCCTAGGGTCAGTGAGGGGGAAGGTGAGCGTAGGGTCAGTGAGGGGAAGGTGAGCGTAGGGTCAGTGAGGGGAAGGTGAGCGTAGGGTCAGTGAGGGGAAGGTGAGCGTAGGGTCAGTGAGGGGAAGGTGAGCGTAGGGTCAGTGAGGGGAAGGTGAGCGTAGGGTCAGTGAGGGGAAGGTGAGCGTAGGGTCAGTGAGGGGAAGGTGAGCGTAGGGTCAGTGAGGGGAAGGTGAGCGTAGGGTCAGTGAGGGGGAAGGTGAGCGTAGGGTCAGTGAGGGGAAGGTGAGTGTAGGGTCAGTGAGGGGGAAGGTGAGCGTAGGGTCAGTGAGGGGAAGGTGAGCGTAGGGAAAGTGAGGGGAAGGTGAGCGTAGGGTCAGTGAGGGGGAAGGTGAGCGTAGGGTCAGTGAGGGGGAAGATGAGCGTAGAGTCAGTGAGGGGGAAGATGAGCGTAGGGTCAGTGAGGGGGAAGGAGAGCGTAGGGTCAGTGAGGGGAAGGTGAGCGTCGGGTCAGTGAGGGGAAGATTTGCGTAGGGTCAGTGAGGGGGAAGGAGAGCGTAGGGTCAGTGAGGGGAAGGTGATCGTAGGGTCAGTGAGGGGAAAGTGAGCGTCGGGTCAGTGAGGGGAAGGTGAGCGTAGGGTCAGTGAGGGGAAGGTGAGCGTAGGGTCAGTGAGGGGAAGGTGAGCGTAGGGTCAGTGAGGGGAAGATGAGCGTAGGGTCAGTGAGGGGAAGGTGAGCGTAGGGTCAGTGATGGGGAAGGTGAGCGTAGGGTCAGTGAGGGGAAGATGAGCGTAGGGTCAGTGAGGGGAAGGTGAGCGTAGGGTCAGTGAGGGGAAGGTGAGCGTAGGGTCAGTGAGGGGAAGGTGAGCGTAGGGTCAGTGAGGGGAAGATGAGCGTAGGGTCAGTGAGGGGGAAGATGAGCGTAGGGTCAGTGAGGGGGAAGGTGAGCGTAGGGTCAGTGAGGGGAAGGTGAGCGTAGGGTCAGTGAGGGGAAGTTGAGCCTAGTGTCAGTGAGGGGGAAGGTGAGCGTAGGGTCAGTGAGGGGAAGGTGAGCGTAGGGTCAGTGAGGGGAAGGTGAGCATAGGGTCAGTGAGGGGAAGGTGAGCGTAGTGTCAGTGAGGGGAAGGTGAGCGTAGGGTCAGTGAGGGGAAGGTGAGCATAGGGTCAGTGAGGGGAAGGTGAGCGTAGTGTCAGTGAGGGGAAGGTGAGCGTAGGGTCAGTGAGGGGAAGGTGAGCGTAGGGTCAGTGAGGGGAAGGTGAGCATAGGGTCAGTGAGGGGAAGGTGAGCGTAGGGTCAGTGAGGGGGAAGGTGAGCGTAGGGTCAGTGAGGGGAAGGTGAGCGTAGGGTCAGTGAGGGGGAAGGTGAGCGTAGGGTCAGTGAGGGGGAAGATGAGCGTAGGGTCAGTGAGGGGAAGGTGAGCGTAGGGTCAGTGAGGGGAAGGTGAGCGTAGGTTCAGTGAGGGGGAAGGTGAGCGTAGGGTCAGTGAGGGGAAGGTGAGCGTAGGGTCAGTGAGGGGGAAGGTGAGCGTAGGGTCAGTGAGGGGAAGGTGAGCGTAGGGTCAGTGAGGGGAAGGTGAGCGTAGGGTCAGTGAGGGGAAGGTGAGCGTAGGGTCAGTGAGGGGAAGGTGAGCGTAGGGTCAGTGAGGGGAAGGTGAGCGTAGGGTCAGTGAGGGGAAGGTGAGCGTAGGGTCAGTGAGGGGAAGATGAGCGTAGGGTCAGTGAGGGGAAGGTGAGCGTAGGGTCAGTGAGGGGGAAGATGAGCGTAGGGTCAGTGAGGGGAAGATGAGCGTAGGGTCAGTGAGGGGAAGGTGAGCGTAGGGTCAGTGAGGGGAAGGTGAGCGTAGGGTCAGTGAGGGGAAGATGAGCGTAGGGTCAGTGAGGGGAAGATGAGCGTAGGGTCAGTGAGGGGAAGGTGAGCGTAGGGTCAGTGAGGGGGAAGATGAGCGTAGGGTCAGTGAGGGGAAGGTGAGCGTAGGGTCAGTGAGGGGAAGGTGAGCGTAGGGTCAGTGAGGGGAAGGTGAGCGTAGGGAAAGTGAGGGGAAGGTGAGCGTAGGGTCAGTGAGGGGGAAGGTGAGCGTAGGGTCAGTGAGGGGGAAGGTGAGCGTAGGGTCAGTGAGGAGAAGGTGAGCGTAGGGTCAGTGAGGGGGAAGATGAGTGTCGGGTCAGTGAGGGGAAGGTGAGCGTAGGGTCAGTGAGGGGGAAGGTGAGCGTAGGGTCAGTGAGGGGGAAGGTGAGCGTAGGGTCAGTGAGAGGGAAGATGAGCGTAGGGTCAGTGAGGGGGAAGGTGAGCGTAGGGTCAGTGAGGGGAAGGTGAGCGTAGGGTCAGTGAGGGGAAGGTGAGCGTAGGGTCAGTGAGGGGAAGATGAGCGTAGGGTCAGTGAGGGGAAGATGAGCGTAGGGTCAGTGAGGGGGAAGGTGAGCGTAGGGTCAGTGAGGGGAAGGTGAGCGTAGGGTCAGTGAGGGGAATGTGAGCGTAGGGTCAGTGAGGGGGAAGATGAGCGTAGGTTCAGTGAGGGTGAAGGTAAGCGTAGGGTCAGTGAGGGGGAAGGTGAGCGTAGGGTCAGTGAGGGGGAAGATGAGCGTATGGTCAGTGAGGGGAAGGTGAGCGTAGGGTCAGTGAGGGGGAAGGTGAGCGTAGGGTCAGTGAGGGGGAAGATGAGCGTAGGGTCAGTGAGGGGGAAGGTGAGCGTAGGGTCAGTGAGGGGAAGATGAGCGTAGGGTCAGTGAGGGGAAGTTGAGCCTAGGGTCAGTGAGGGGAAGGTGAGCGTAGGGTCAGTGAGGGGGAAGGTGAGCGTAGGGTCAGTGAGGGGAAGGTGAGCGTAGGGTCATTGAGGGGAAGGTGAGCGTAGGGTCAGTGAGGGGGAAGATGAGCGTATGGTCAGTGAGGGGAAGGTGAGCGTAGGGTCAGTGAGGGGAAGATGAGCGTAGGGTCAGTGAGGGGAAGATGAGCGTAGGGTCAGTGAGGGGAAGGTGAGCGTAGGGTCAGTGAGGGGAAGGTGAGCGTAGGGTCAGTGAGGGGGAAGGTGAGCGTAGGGTCAGTGAGGGGAAGGTGAGCGTAGGGTCAGTGAGGGGAAGATGAGCGTAGGGTCAGTGAGGGGAAGATGAGCGTAGGGTCAGTGAGGGGAAGGTGAGCGTAGGGTCAGTGAGGGGGAAGGTGAGCGTAGGGTCAGTGAGGGGGAAGGTGAGCGTAGGGTCAGTGAGGGGAAGGTGAGCGTAGGGTAAGTGAGGGGAAGATGAGCGTAGGGTCAGTGAGGGGAAGGTGAGCGTAGGGTCAGTGAGGGGGAAGGTGAGCGTAGGGTCAGTGAGGGGAAGGTGAGCGTAGGGTAAGTGAGGGGAAGATGAGCGTAGGGTCAGTGAGGGGAAGCTGACCGTAGGGTCAGTGAGGGGGAAGGTGAGCGTAGGGTCAGTGAGGGGGAAGGTGAGCGTAGGGTCAGTGAGGGGAAAGTGAGCGTAGGGTCAGTGAGGGGAAGGTGAGCGTAGGGTCAGTGAGGGGAAGGTGAGCGTAGGGTCAGTGAGGGGAAGGTGAGCGTAGGGTCAGTGAGGGGAAGGTGAGCGTAGGGTCAGTGAGGGGAAGGTGTGCGTAGGGTCAGTGAGGGGAAGGTGAGCGTAGGGTCAGTGAGGGGAAGGTGAGCGTAGGGTCAGTGAGGGGAAGGTGAGCGTAGGGTCAGTGAGCGGAAGGTGAGCATAGGGTCAGTGAGGGGAAGATGAGCGTAGGGTCAGTGAGGGTGAAGGTGAGCGTAGGATCAGTGAGGGGGAAGGTGAGCGTAGGGTCAGTGAGGGGGAAAGTGAGCGTAGGGTCAGTGAGGGGAAGGTGAGCGTAGGGTCAGTGAGGGGAAGATGAGCGTAGGGTCAGTGAGGGGAAGTTGAGCCTAGGGTCAGTGAGGGGAAGGTGAGCGTAGGGGCAGTGAGGGGAAGGTGAGCGTAGGGTCAGTGAGGGGAAGGTGAGCCTAGGGTCAGTGAGGGGGAAGGTGAGCGTAGGGTCAGTGAGGGGAAGGTGAGCGTAGGGTCAGTGAGGGGAAGGTGAGCGTAGGGTCAGTGAGGGGAAGGTGAGCGTAGGGTCAGTGAGGGGAAGGTGAGCGTAGGGTCAGTGAGGGGAAGGTGAGCGTAGGGTCAGTGAGGGGAAGGTGAGCGTAGGGTCAGTGAGGGGAAGGTGAGCGTAGGGTCAGTGAGGGGAAGGTGAGCGTAGGGTCAGTGAGGGGGAAGGTGAGCGTAGGGTCAGTGAGGGGAAGGTGAGTGTAGGGTCAGTGAGGGGGAAGGTGAGCGTAGGGTCAGTGAGGGGAAGGTGAGCGTAGGGAAAGTGAGGGGAAGGTGAGCGTAGGGTCAGTGAGGGGGAAGGTGAGCGTAGGGTCAGTGAGGGGGAAGGTGAGCGTAGGGTCAGTGAGGAGAAGGTGAGCGTAGGGTCAGTGAGGGGGAAGATGAGTGTCGGGTCAGTGAGGGGAAGGTGAGCGTAGGGTCAGTGAGGGGGAAGGTGAGCGTAGGGTCAGTGAGGGGGAAGGTGAGCGTAGGGTCAGTGAGAGGGAAGATGAGCGTAGGGTCAGTGAGGGGGAAGGTGAGCGTAGGGTCAGTGAGGGGAAGGTGAGCGTAGGGTCAGTGAGGGGAAGGTGAGCGTAGGGTCAGTGAGGGGAAGATGAGCGTAGGGTCAGTGAGGGGAAGATGAGCGTAGGGTCAGTGAGGGGGAAGGTGAGCGTAGGGTCAGTGAGGGGAAGGTGAGCGTAGGGTCAGTGAGGGGAATGTGAGCGTAGGGTCAGTGAGGGGGAAGATGAGCGTAGGTTCAGTGAGGGTGAAGGTAAGCGTAGGGTCAGTGAGGGGGAAGGTGAGCGTAGGGTCAGTGAGGGGGAAGATGAGCGTATGGTCAGTGAGGGGAAGGTGAGCGTAGGGTCAGTGAGGGGGAAGGTGAGCGTATGGTCAGTGAGGGGGAAGATGAGCGTAGGGTCAGTGAGGGGGAAGGTGAGCGTAGGGTCAGTGAGGGGAAGATGAGCGTAGGGTCAGTGAGGGGAAGTTGAGCCTAGGGTCAGTGAGGGGAAGGTGAGCGTAGGGTCAGTGAGGGGGAAGGTGAGCGTAGGGTCAGTGAGGGGAAGGTGAGCGTAGGGTCATTGAGGGGAAGGTGAGCGTAGGGTCAGTGAGGGGGAAGATGAGCGTATGGTCAGTGAGGGGAAGGTGAGCGTAGGGTCAGTGAGGGGAAGATGAGCGTAGGGTCAGTGAGGGGAAGATGAGCGTAGGGTCAGTGAGGGGAAGGTGAGCGTAGGGTCAGTGAGGGGAAGGTGAGCGTAGGGTCAGTGAGGGGGAAGGTGAGCGTAGGGTCAGTGAGGGGAAGGTGAGCGTAGGGTCAGTGAGGGGAAGATGAGCGTAGGGTCAGTGAGGGGAAGATGAGCGTAGGGTCAGTGAGGGGAAGGTGAGCGTAGGGTCAGTGAGGGGGAAGGTGAGCGTAGGGTCAGTGAGGGGGAAGGTGAGCGTAGGGTCAGTGAGGGGAAGGTGAGCGTAGGGTAAGTGAGGGGAAGATGAGCGTAGGGTCAGTGAGGGGAAGGTGAGCGTAGGGTCAGTGAGGGGGAAGGTGAGCGTAGGGTCAGTGAGGGGAAGGTGAGCGTAGGGTAAGTGAGGGGAAGATGAGCGTAGGGTCAGTGAGGGGAAGCTGACCGTAGGGTCAGTGAGGGGGAAGGTGAGCGTAGGGTCAGTGAGGGGAAGGTGAGCGTAGGGTCAGTGAGGGGAAGGTGAGCGTAGGGTCAGTGAGGGGAAGGTGAGCGTAGGGTCAGTGAGGGGAAGGTGAGCGTAGGGTCAGTGAGGGGAAGGTGAGCGTAGGGTCAGTGAGGGGAAGGTGAGCGTAGGGTCAGTGAGGGGAAGGTGAGCGTAGGGTCAGTGAGGGGAAGGTGAGCGTAGGGTCAGTGAGCGGAAGGTGAGCATAGGGTCAGTGAGGGGAAGATGAGCGTAGGGTCAGTGAGGGTGAAGGTGAGCGTAGGATCAGTGAGGGGGAAGGTGAGCGTAGGGTCAGTGAGGGGGAAAGTGAGCGTAGGGTCAGTGAGGGGAAGGTGAGCGTAGGGTCAGTGAGGGGAAGGTGAGCGTAGGGGCAGTGAGGGGAAGGTGAGCGTAGGGTCAGTGAGGGGAAGGTGAGCCTAGGGTCAGTGAGGGGAAGGTGAGCGTAGGGGCAGTGAGGGGAAGGTGAGCGTAGGGTCAGTGAGGGGAAGGTGAGCCTAGGGTCAGTGAGGGGGAAGGTGAGCGTAGGGTCAGTGAGGGGAAGGTGAGCGTAGGGTCAGTGAGGGGAAGGTGAGCGTAGGGTCAGTGAGGGGAAGGTGAGCGTAGGGTCAGTGAGGGGAAGGTGAGCGTAGGGTCAGTGAGGGGAAGGTGAGCGTAGGGTCAGTGAGGGGAAGGTGAGCGTAGGGTCAGTGAGGGGAAGGTGAGCGTAGGGTCAGTGAGGGGAAGGTGAGCGTAGGGTCAGTGAGGGGGAAGGTGAGCGTAGGGTCAGTGAGGGGAAGGTGAGTGTAGGGTCAGTGAGGGGGAAGGTGAGCGTAGGGTCAGTGAGGGGAAGGTGAGCGTAGGGTCAGTGAGGGGAAGGTGAGCGTAGGGTCAGTGAGGGGGAAGATGAGCGTAGGGTCAGTGAGGGGAAGGTGAGCGTAGGGTCAGTGAGGGGGAAGGTGAGCGTAGGGTCAGTGAGGGGGAAGGTGAGCGTAGGTTCAGTGAGGGGAAGGTGAGCGTAGGGTCAGTGAGGGGGAAGGTGAGCGTAGGGTCAGTGAGGGGAAGGTGAGCGTAGGCTCAGTGAGGGGAAGGTGAGCGTAGGGTCAGTGAGGGGAAGGTGATCGTAGGGTCAGTGAGGGGAAGGTGATCGTAGGGTCAGTGAGGGGAAGGTGAGCGTAGGGTCAGTGAGGGGAAGGTGAGCGTAGGGTCAGTGAGGGGAAGGTGAGCGTAGGGTCAGTGAGGGGAAGGTGAGCGTAGGGTTAGTGAGGGGAAGGTGAGCGTAGGGTCAGTGAGGGGAAGGTGAGCGTAGGGTCAGTGAGGGGAAGGTGAGCGTAGGGTCAGTGAGGGGAAGGTGAGCGTAGGGTGAGTGAGGGGGAAGATGAGCGTAGGGTCAGTGAGGGGAAGATGAACGTAGGGTCAGTGAGGGGGAAGGTGAGCGTAGGGTCAATGAGGGGAAAGGTGAGCGTAGGGTCAGTGAGGGGGAAGGTGAGCGTAGGGTCAGTGAGGGTGAACCTGAGCATAAGGTCAGTGAGGGGAAGGTGAGCGTAGGGTCAGTGAGGGATGGTTTTTCATGCTTGTTTTGCACCAGGCTATATTGTTTTCTATATTATAAAAGAGTTGCGTGATTAATTTTATTCTAATACTTTTAACTGTCAATGAAATCCACATGTTCTCCACCATCTCCATTTAAAAGGCTCGCTGTCAGTTAAAGGGCTGTGCACATGCAATCTTGGAAGTGGTTTTTCTTTTCCTGTCAGACTATTTATCTACAATTTAACTTTGACATGGCAACTGCTGACATGGCAACATTTCTTTCAAAGGTTTCGTTTTCCAAATAAATTCCCTCATAATTTCCACTCCTTCCCTAACTCTTGCTTGGGTTTGATCCCAGCCGCTCTCCTCCTGACCTCACTCAAATGACCATTCTTCATGTGAGATACTAGATAGTGAGGGTTGGATTCTCCTGCATTATACAGCCCCAAATTCAGATGGGATAGTTTTGGAAATGGTGGGAAAATGGTGCAGTGAGGCCTACCATCCCAACCTGAAGTTCTCTCCCTTTCCATCCTCCAGAACTACTGCCAGCTGCCCGATCCCTGCCTGCCGCATGTAAATCCCAGTCATGGTGGGTGGGTCAGTACTTGGCCCATTTCCCTCTCATCCGCTGCTCGTCCCTATCCCTCGGGACAGCCTGGTGGAAGGCGGTGGTAGGCTCAGGCTAGCAGTGTTAATTATACAATCATAGGCACTTACGGCCCGTCGTGCCTGTGCTGGCTCTGTGAAAGAACAATGGTGCTGTGTCCCACATCCCGCTTTCTGACCGTAACCCTGTAAGTTCCTTACCCTCGAGCACCTGTCCAAATCCCTTTTAAACTGATTTATGGAACCAGCTTCCACCACCTTTTCAGGGAGAGCGATCCCGATCCCCACAACTCTCGGAGTGAAGAGAAATCTCCTCAGCTCCCTTCTTGGTCTTTTTCCAATGATTTTGAGTCTAGTTATTGACCCACTCACCAGAGGGAATATTTTTTCCCTATTTACTCTGTCAAAACCTCTCATCATCTTAAAATCCTCTATTAGATCACCTCTTACCCTTCTCTGTTCCAAGGAGAACAGTCCTAACTTTTCCAACCTTTCCTCAGAACTGAAGTCCCTCATTCCTAGCAACGTTCAGGTAAACCTCCTCTGTGCCCTTTCTAAAGCCTTGGCATCTTTCCTGGTGTAGTGCCCAGAACTGTCATGTATCTTACATGGCTACTGTTGGTACTATCACAAGGTGTGCCACCAGAGGGCACTGCAGTGGGAAACTTGTAGGTTACCTGTACAGGTGTGCCTGGCCGAGTATAAAAGACAGGCCACCAGGTGTGATCCTCACTCTGGAGTTAACAAATAAAGGACTAAGGTCACTACAGTTCAAGTACAACACATTGCCTCTGGAGTCATTATCAGAGTATCTAAGGACACAACAATAGGCGATGAAATTACGAACTTTCACGCGAAAATGGCTATCCTTGGTATGTTGCAGCAGTTCGCCGATAGTGATGATTGCGACGCCTTTGTGGAGAGGCTCGAACATTTCTTCACAGCAAACGACCTGGCAGGAGATGGCCCGGTCACACTGGCTGATAAGCGCAGAGCTATCCTGCTAACCAGATGTGGGCCCACTGTCTCTGGCCTCATCAGGGACTTGTTGGCACCAGCGAGGACAATGACCAAGACATACAAGGTGCTAGTAACCAAGATCCATGAGCAACTCAAGCCCAAGGAGAGCATCCTCATAGCCAGACACCGGTTCTACATCCACCGACAGCCCAAAGGCCAGGAAATAGCGAAATACGCCGCAGACCTCAGGAGGCTGGCAGCACCGTGCGAGTTCGGTGACCACCTCAACGAAGCGCTGCGGGACATTTTTGGCATTGGAATCGGCCATGAGGGCCTTCTTCATAAGCTACTGTTGGCAGATACCACAGTCACACTGCAGAAGGCCATCTCTGTGAGCCAGGCATTCATGACCTTGACCTGCGGCTCTAGGCAGATGACTCGCCCACAGGACTCAAACCCGGCAGGTACCGTGCACAGAGTGGCACCGTTTAGAGGCTGGACTGCAGAGCGCGAACTCTCTCAGAGAAAAGAGAACAGGTCCACGAGTCCCTTAACTCAGAGGGGGGCTAAAAGAAACATAGAAACATAGAAAATAGGTGCAGGAGTAGGCCATTCGGCCCTTCGGGCCATTCAATGAGTTCATGGCTGAACATGCAACTTCAGTACCCCATTCCTGCTTTCTTGCCATACCCATTGATCCCCCTAGTAGTAAGGACTACATCTCACTCCTTTTTGAATATATTTAGTGAATTGGCCTCAACAACATTCTGTGGTAGAGAATTCCACAGGTTCACCACTCTCTCAGTTTCTCCTCATCTCGATTCTAAATGGCTTACCCCTTATCCTTAGACTGTGACCCCTGGTTCTGGACTTCCCCAACATTGGGAACATTCTTCCTGCATCTAACCTGTCTAAACCCATCAGAATTTTAAACGTTTCTATGAGATCCCCTCTCATTCTTCTGAACTCCAGTGAATACAAGCCCAGTTGATCCAGTCTTTCTTGATATGTCAGTCCCGCCATCCCGGGAATCAGTCTGGTGAACCTTCGCTGCACTCCCTCAATAGCAAGAATGTCCTTCCTCAAGTTAGGAGACCAAAACTGTACACAATACTCCAGGTGTGGCCTCACCAAGGCCCTGTACAACTGTAGCAACACCTCCCTGCCCCTGTACTCAAATCCCCTCTCTATGAAGGCCAACATGCCATTTGCTTTAACCGCCTGCTGTACCTGCCTGCCAACCTTCAATGACTGATGTACCATGACAGCCAGGTCTCGTTGCACCTCCCCTTTTCCTAATCTGTCACCATTCAGATAATAGTCTGTCTCTCTGTTTTTACCATCAAAGTGGATAACCTCACATTTATCCACATTATATTTCATCTGCCATGCATTTGCCCACTCACCTAACCTATCCAAGTCACTCTGCAGCCTCATAGCATCCTCCTCGCAGCTCATACTGCCACCCAACTTAGTGTCATCCGCAAATTTGGAGATACTACATTTAATCCCCTCGTCTAAATCATTAATGTACAATGTCAACAGCTGGGGCCCCAGCACAGAACCTTGTGGTACCCCACTAGTCACTGCCTGCCATTCTGAAAAGTCCCCATTTACTCCTACTCTTTGCTTCCTGTCTGACAACCAGTACTCAATCCACGTCAGCACACTACCCCCAATCCCATGTGCTTTAACTTTGCACATTAATCTCTTGAGTGGGACCTTGTCAAAAATCTTCTGAAAGTCCAAATACACCACATCAACTGGTTCTCCCTTGACCACTCTACTGGAAACATCCTCAAAAAATTCCAGAAGATTTGTCAAGCATGATTTCCCTTTCACAAATCTATGCTGACTTGGACCTATGACATCCTTAATAATTGATTCCATCATTTTACCCACTACCTATGTCAGGCTGACCGGTCTATAATTCCGTTTTCTCGCTCCCTCCTTTTTTTAAAAGTGGGGTTACATTGGCTACCCTCCACTCCATAGGAACTGATCCAGAGTCTATGGAATGTTGGAAAATGACTGTCAATGCATCCGCTATTTCCAAGGCCACCTCCTTAAGTACTCTGGGATGCACCAATTGAGTAGCACCATGCTGGCATTGTGGAGGGAATCACATGGCTCACCAGTGCCGCTTTAAAGACTATGTATGCAAAGGCTGCAGCACAAAGGTCCACCTCCAGCGAATGTGTAAGAGAAATATGACTCACTGTGTCGATGAAGAGTCTGCAGATGGCCAGGAATCCAGCGCAGGTTATGAGTTGATAGGCAGAGAGGCAGCCCAGCCCCATAGCATGTTCACCTGCACCACCGAGTGTTCCCTGCTGAAAATGGAAGTTGAGATAGATGGCGTTCCAGTCTTCATGGAAGTGGACACGGGGACAAGCCAATCAGTGATGAATCAAGAATCAAGAGGCTATGGGACAATCAAGCTGAACGACCCAAGTTGGTCCCGGTTCAGGCAAAGCTGTGCACCTACACCGATGAAATCATCCCAGTCATTGGTAGCGCAAATGTAAAGGTACTCCATGATGGGGAGGTGCACAAGTTATCTCTGTGGAGTGTTGTAGATGATGGACCAACGCTGCTCGGCAGAAGATGGATGGAGAAGATCCGTTGGAAGTGGGAAGGCGTCACCCCCCCAGTGATCGACATCCTCTGCGCTCAGAAGCAAAGCAAGCCCTCACCTGAGGGTGGACCCAGCACCAGAGAGCAGACCAGCACGCCACCCGAGGCACAGACCGCTCAGCACGACTGCGTGGAGATGATCCAGCTGAGACAACCCGGACGCACCTTCCAGGTTCCAGTGGCAGGACTCCGGAGGAAGAAAATCGATCCAGAGGTGACTTCCCAGCTTCGGTGGCAGAACCCGGGGAGAAGAGGATCACAGCAGTCGACATTATGGATGGTGGAAAGATGGCGCCCCAACCACGAGGTGAGGTGCTGAAGAAAAAGATGGCCATGGCCAGACCACGAGGTGCAGCGCTGATGGAGCAACACATGGCACCAAACGGAGAAGCGGATTGGGGTAAAGATAGCAAGGCTCTCTTAAAGGAGACCTGCAACCCACTACAATTAAAGGGACAGTTCTACATACTCAAGCAATGTAATTGTAACTGTAAGTCAGAGACAAAATGTGTAACTGATTATGTAAAATGTGTAATTGATGATCTGAATTGTGTACATGCAACCAGCGAGGAAAAGTCGCGCAATCACGATCGGACTCACAGAGTGTCCATCATAAGTAATGAAAAGTTGTGCGATGCAGGATTTCAACTGCACGCAGCCAATGCAGCGGGCAGACACCCATCGGGAGCACACAGGTCCAGCGAGCTACCCAATGCTGTAGCCTGTGTCCGGGGGACCAGAGTCATGCACCATGAAGTGTGGCCACAAGCAGCCAACACACACGAGCTGCAGAGCAAGTGACCTCAGCAGGGCAAAGGCACCGGTATCGAAACCCTGCCCCTCATCGGCTCCACCTCTCAGGCACCCGATGGCACTGACTGCCACGAGCCTGAAGGAGCAGACTGTGCTACAGCGCAGCCCCCAGACCCCATCGCCACCAAGGCCATACCCGCAAACGAAGGGTCACCCGCCACAGTTTCCCCAAAGGGGACCGGGACCAGCCAGGATCCCAAACCAAACAACGCCCAGGCCAGCGAGTCAGCAGTCCCCTGTGCACTGCTGGGCGACAGCTCCTCAGGGAACAGCAGTGACCCAGGGCGCAAAGAAAGGACAGGGAGGTCACAGGCATCTGTGAACCGGCCCGACGCTAGGGACCACGGTAACTGCCCCAAGAGCAGGCAACTCGAGCCAACCGGGTTCCTACTGCCAGCACTGGGCCACCACCAGACTGCAGGGACACAATCCAGCAGCCCTGGAACTAGTTTGTCCCTGCATCGATAAGGCATCTCGCCAGTCTAACGTACTTGTCTCACAACGGAACCACAAATTTAATGTTTCCCTGAACTTGAATGTATATGAATGCTATGAGCCTCCAGCATAATCTATATCTGGGGGGGGGGGGAATGGAGTGATCAGGGACACACTCAAACAGCAACCACCAGCACTCTACTGCACCAACCACTCACCCAAGATTGAAACGACCTGCCAAGGGTCAACCAGATAGAGCCCACATAGAGCTAAGCCCAGAGCACAGTCAATGCAGAGGCGATTTGCACTAAAGGCTCAGGGGAGAGTGATGTCATGTATCCTACATGGTTACTGTTGGTACTATCACAAGGTGTGCCACCAGAGGGCACAGCAGTGGGAGACTTGTAGGTTACCTGTACAGGTGTGCCTGGCCTAGTATAAAAGGCAGGCCACCAGGTGTGATCCTCACCTTGGAGTTAACAAATAAAGGACTAAGGTCACTACAGTTCAAGCACAACACATTGCCTCATGGAGTCATTACTAGAGCATCTAAGGACACTACAAGAACTGTCCACAATACTCCAGCTGAGGCCTAACCAGTGATCTCGTTGCCGAGAGCATGCAGAAAACAAGCGCAGACAGTGGAAAGAGCGTGCGGCAAACCAGACTCCCCACCCACCCTTTCCTACAATCACTGTCTGTCCCACCTGTGACAGAGACTATAATTCCCACATTGGACTGTACAGCCATCTGAGAACTCACTTGTAGAGTGGAAGCAAGTCTTCCTTGATTTAGAGGGACTGCCTACGATGATGATAATGATTTATAAAGATCTAGCACGATCTCTTTGCTTTTATATTCTATTTCTCTATTTATAAACCCAAGTAACCCACATGCTTTTTTAACCACCTTATCAACTTGCCCTGCCATCTTTAAGGATTTGTGTATATGGACACCAAGGTGTCTCTGCTCATCTATACTTTTCAAAATCATGCCATTTATAGTAAACTGTCTGTCCATATTGGTCCTCCCAAAATGCATCACTTCACATTTCTCTGCGTTGAACTCCATCTGCCGAGCTTCTATCCATTTCACCGTCCTGTCTGTGTCATCCGGAAGCCTTTAACTATCCTCATCATGGTCGACTGCTTTGCTAAGTTTCATATAATCTGCAAACTTTATAATGCTGCTCCCTACACCTGAGTCTAGATCGCTTATAAAAATTGAAAAGAGTAATGGCCCAAAACTGACCCTTGGGCAACAGCACTGCAAACCACCTCCCAGTCTGATAAACATCCGTCCACCACCAGCCTGTGCTTCCTGTCATTGAGACAATTTTGCATCCAGGTTGTCACTTTCCCCTTAATTCCATGGTATTCCATCTTCTTAATAAGTCTCCTGTGTGGCACTTTGTTGAATGCCTTCTGAAGGTCCATATAGATATAATGGCTCAATGTCCACAAATGTAGGGAGAGAGCCTAATAGAGGCCTCCTCTTCATTTCAGCCCCCAATCACTTGCATGTGTAAGCCTCAGTCTCTGCCAAGACCTACAGGGGTTGAAATTTGGTTGCTACTGCCAGCTGATACCGCCTGAGTGAGGCGGCAACGGGGCCTGAACGACTGGCCGGCGGTGTTAGGCGTGGGTGCCGACTGATGGGAAATTCGCTTGTCCTTTTTTAAGGGAGTAAAGATTTGCAGCCCCACCGACTACCGCCATAGAAATCCTGATGTCAGTACGCGTGCAACCCTCCTTGGCGCTGGTCTCGCCAAACTCACTTTTGCCGCCTCACTTACCGGCTGGCGGCAATGTCGCCTGAAAAAGTTGGTGTGCACAAGGCGGGGAAATGAATCCGGGGCGTTATTTATAGGGAGTTGCAGCCGGCCCAGAGAGCTGGTGATTCGCGCTGCGCTGGTTGCTCGCAGTTCGAAGATGCTGGTGCCCTGCAGCTACTGACTCCTGAGCTTCAGTACAAAAATTGCGGAGACATTGTTGGGTTCAACATCTGATACATTTGGAACTAGCACAGCGCTTTCACCTCTGCAAAGTTATGGGAGCAGTGATCGGACACCACGTTGTCAAAGGCTTCGGCTGCAGAGACGGTTAATGGCAAATATTACTGTTGGGCAGGGGGTTGTACAGCCCCAGTGGAGCGCTAAATGCGGTTTCTGGGCACGATGCTGGACATCCAGGATTTAGCATCCGGCCAGAAGATTCGGCTCTTGGTTGGCACCGGCAGAAAAACCCACCGCCCCGTCCTCCGTTTTCAGCGTGGTTATAATGTCAATCGTCGTGCAAGACTGCGCTAGCGCCCGGATAGAACCTTCAGCCTTAATGCCTCATTTAACAACCATCACAGGAAATGCCTGAAAAAAATAGGCGGTCCCAGGTGATCTTATATCGAAGTTGTCAGTGACTGCTACGGTTGTGTGCAGAACACTTTGTGAGGCTGCGAGTTGCAAACATTTATGTGCCATGACACTTTGCTTACAAAGTCAGGGAGAGATTTCAATGGGTGCAATACTAGTTTGCCAGCAAATCATGCTGGTTGCTTCAAGCTGGAAGAAGGGTTCTTGGCCATGTTGGGCCATGGATTCGAGGAGGTCGCAGACGTATGGGGAGGAGGCCTTACCCCCCACGGATTTACAGTGAACATCGCTCATAGCTCCACATCTTGGAGGCACAGTGCTTTAGAAGGCTGCGCTTTGATTTGCAGGCTTCTCCAAGGTTCACGGAGCCATTGACTGCACACACATCGCCTTGCGAGCACCACCACACAATGCCGAGGACTTCAGAAACCAAAAGGGATACCACTCCCTAAACGTACAGCTAGTCTGCGACCACACTCAGCACATCCTCACAGTGAATGCCACTATCCAGGGGGCACACATGATGTTTTCATCATGCAGTGTCCCACAAATATTTCAGCGACAAAGACAAGGTCAGAGCTGGCTGATTGGGGATAAAGGATATGGTCTGGCCACCTGGCTCATGATCCCCTTCTGGAACCTTGCCACAGAAGCCAAGCAGCGCTACAATGAGAGCCATGCAGCCACATGCAATCATCGAACAGACAATTGGTGTGCTCAAGCTGTGATTCTGATGGCTGGACCGCTCTGGAGGCACTGTAAAGTGCTTCCTGCAGTGTCCAAACTGTCACTGTATTTCACTGACAGCGTATGTCCCAATCCTCTTGTGACTTTCTAGACGTTGGAAAGCAATACAACAAACATTCCATCAGACCATGGCTGAGGTTTTGAACTATGAAGCAATTTCTTAAAAAACAGATTAAAAAAAAAAACAATACAATACAGCAGATTATAGAACATATCTATTGTTCCTCAGACACAGAAAAAAATACACAGGAGTGACCCTTCGCTAAAAGTAGCGCAGGACCTGAGATAGTGTCCCTTTGTAATAATTTTAGGTCCAGCTAATTGTCTATTCACCATGAAGTTTACTATTTTTCTTTTCATTACCTCAGGAAAACTGTTGCATGACATCCTGTGATGTTCTACAAAAGAAGTTAAAATTGTATGTTTCAAAATTAAAATGACATAAAGTTGCTGATCACACATCTTGCCCCTTGAGCCTGCTCCGCCATTCAATTAGATCATGGCTGATCTGTATCTAAACTCTATCTATCCACCTTGTTGTATAACCCTTAGTACATTTGCCTAACAATGATTGACCCCCAGCCTCAACATCTTTTTGGGGGAGAAAGTTCCAGATTTCCACTATCCTTTGTGTGAAGAAGTGCTTCCTGACATCACTCTTGGATAAGGGGTCAGCCATTTAGGACTGAGATGAGGAGAAATTGGTCACAAAGAGGTGAATCTTTGGAATTCTCTACCCCAGAGGTCTGTGGATGCTCAATCGTTGAGTATATTCAAGACTAAGATCATTCGATTTCTGGATACTAAGGGAATCGATGGATATGGAGATAGGGCTGGAAATTGGAGTTGAGGTCAAAGATCAGCCATCATCTTATTGAATGGCCGAGCAGGCTCACGGGGCTGTATGGCCTACATCTGCTGCTATTTCTTGTGTTTTTGTGTTCACTCTGTCCCAAACAGTAACTTCCCCACAACAGACGTTAGACTTATTAGCTGGACACAGAGATGAGTGCAGGTGAGTCCACCTGAAACAGGCAAGAATTGATTAAAATATTCAAATTCTGATGAAGGGCCGTCGGCCTGAAACGTTAACTCTGTTTCTCTCTCCACAGATGCTGCCTGACCCGCTGAGATTTCCAGCATTCTCTGTTTTTAACTCAAATTCTGTGCCTAGTCTTGGTATCAATGGATGCGGTGTACATAGCTTGCTTGCCAGAAGGTTAGCGCAAGCAGAGTTACAAGTCTTAAGGTGGGTTGTAAATCAGTCATAAATATAACATACAAGAGCTCAACTTGTTGTGATTCTTTATATCATGCTTTCAGCAGTTCTACATAAAAGAAGTTATGTCAGGGTGATCAGCAGCTAGCACAGCCTTATTGACTTCATCCGCTAAGGTGCCACTAAGCATATTTTCAGGTATAATCATACCTACCTGGAATGAACATGGCTCTGGGTAAGGAAAGTAGAAAATCTGATGCAGCACTGTACCATATGCTGCAACGAACATGTTGTATAGGGCCACTGATTGTAAATGTCAACAGTGGCCTTGAACCTGTCTTCACATACTTTCATGCTTGACCTATGGGGATGAAGCTGTGGAATACCAAACCAGGTCAACCTGATCACAACCATACCATATCATCACCTTCACTTCAGCACCATCAAACAGCTCACTTGTCCATAGATTAATGCTTGCACATTGGGTTTCCATTTCCTTCATTTTTGACTGTGACTTAGCTTTCACAAAGACTGCCAATGGGTTTAGATGCCATTTAAGATCGTGACAAAGGAATATTGTGTCTCGTGCCTTTAATTTTACGCATCCATTTACATTTCGCTCTAAATATAGGTGTTGTGACCATTAATAACTTTTGTTTACCATGTGGGATTTTGTGGACTCTTTCAGATGAGACGCTAAACTTTCTCAGGTGGACGTAAAAGATCCCACGGCACTATTTCGAAGACAAGCAAGGGAGTTATCATCGATGTCCTGGATAATATTTATCCCTCAATCAACATCACTAAAACATATTATCTGGTCATTGTCACATAGCTGTTTGTGGGAGCTTGCTGTGAGCAAATTGGCTGCCGTGTTTCCCACATTACAACAGAGATTACACTTCAAAAAATACTTCATTGGCTGTAAAGTGCTTTTGGTTGTCCAGTGGTCGTGTAAGGCGCTATAGAAATGCAAGTCTTACTTGAGGAATGCTCTCACCTTTGTTTGGCTGTCCTCCTGCTGTTTGCTTAGTTTTGTATGGGTGTAACTTCATATCAATAGTTAATTACTGGTTAGTTCTTGCTGTGGAACTTCTCTGAAGACTTCTCTAACAGGCTTGGAGAGTACACAAGTATTTCTGGACTGAGGAATTGGATTTCCCAATGGGAATCCCTCTATTCTTGTTATATCAGGAGGATGAAGATATAGAAGAGGCTGGATTGGAGGCTCTTAGTGAGGCATGACAGAAGACATTTGTTTGCAACATGTCGGTACGCACACACTAGGGTGATCTCATTTAGATTTGTGTGTGTTAATGCCTCAGAAGACTGCACTTATCCCCGGAGGCTACTGGAGAACTAAGCGGGCTGCTGGATGAAGAGCTGCAGCCCACAGTCGCCAGGATAACAGCACTGGCTGCAGCAGTCAAAGTCACTATTGCTTTTTGCCACTGGATCTTCCAAGGCAGCCTCGGGTGATCTTTGTCACATCAGTCAGACATTAGCACACTATTGTATAAGCCCTCGCCTCTTCTGGGTCAATGTTCAGCCATGAACTCATTGAATGGCGGTGCAGGCTAGAAGGGCCGAATGGCCTACTCCTGCACCTATTTTCTATGTTTCTATGTTTCTATCGTCCTTGCCACTGGACCAAGACCCAGCTCTGTCAAGCCTGTGTGGTGGCTGGTGTGCAACGGCCACCCCATGTTAAAAAAAATCCATGCACAGGCATCTTCCATCTTCCACCCTTCAACGTGTAGTTCGCGATCTGGAATATTAGGTCCTTCATTAAAACACCTGTGAACGTATCCCTTTTTGACATGGAAGCAAGTCATCCTCGATACGAGGGACTGCCTATGATGATTATATAAGGCTCAGTGACGGCCTTACAGTATATTATCTTATCCACAGAACCTGTGAAACAAAACTAGAGATAGATCTTGACTTTGTCGTGAGAGATCGTGAGAGATGTAAAACCGGCTGTCGAGTCACTATCCCACATTTTACATTATCGCAAAAAGTCAAGATCTAACTCAGAGTGAGAAGTCCAATTCTGAGGATTGGTAAGATTTTCAGTGCAGCGAGCAACTGACAGAACATATGGAAAATGGGATATAATGTGGCGAAGTGTGAAGTTATCCACTTTGGTAAGAAAAATAAAAAAGCAGAGTATTTTTTGAATGGCGAGAGACTGGGAAATATTTGCATTCATAAAAACAGATAGTAAAAGCTTTTACCGATAAATACAACGGAAAAGAGTGACTAAAGTAAATGTTGGTCCCTTAGAAGATGAGAAGGGGGATTTAATAATGGGAAATGTGGAAATGGCCGAGACCATAAACAATTATTTTGCTTCGGTCTTCACAGTGGAAGACACAAAAACCATGCCAAAAATTGCTGGTCACGGGAATGTGGGAAGGGAGGACCTTGAGACAATCACTATCACTAGGGAGGTAGTGCTGGAAAGGCAAATGGGACTCAAGGTAGACAAGTCCCCTGGTCCTGATGAAATGCATCCCAGAGTATTAAAAGAGATGGTGGATGTTATAGCAGATGCATTCGTTATAATCTACCAAAATTCTCTGGATTCTGGGGAGGTACCATCGGATTGGAAAGCAGCTAAAGTAACGTCTCTGTTTAAAAAAGGGGAATTCAAAAGGCAGGTAACTATAGGCCGGTTAGTTTAACATCTGTAGTGGGGAAAATGCTTGAAGCTATCATTAAGGAAGAAATAGCGGGACATCTAGATAGGAATAGTGCAATCAAGCAGACGCAACATGGATTCATGAAGGGGAAAGCATGTTTAACTAATTTACTGGAATTCTTTGAGGATATAATGAGCATGGTGGATAGAGGTGTACTGATGTATTTGGATTTCCAAAAGGCATTCAATAAGGTGCCACACTGTTAGATCTCTTAATTTCCAATGAAATACGAACTCCGATGGTAGTTTTAACTTTTTAATCTTGGCAGAGAGCAACAAACTGCTTGGCTTCAAGCCAGGTCTTTGTTCTTACTGAGACACATGGTCAAAATGGCTGTATTTATGCCTGGATCAATTGACAGAAAATAACTCGCCTTCTTTGACCTTACTGGCTCAATTGAAAGTCTTTTAACGTTTTATTGGCTCGCTACCCAAGGTCCGAAAATGTCAAGTTGATTGATGAGTTAATGCAACATGCTGAACTGCATTTAGCAGCCTTGACTTGGGGGTCTGTGAATTTTCACAGTCTGTCTAAATGAGCCTGTTTGAATTCTCTATCAATCCCCCCTTTGATTCTTTCACAAACTGAATCATAAAACATCAGGTATCACTGGTTAAACATTCTACAAAATAATTTCATACATGTTAATAGAGTTTCCTTCTAAAATTTGTTGATGTGTTTCGCCACATGTCCGGACTAGTAGCTTCCACACAAATTTACACCAACCTGAGTTCCATTGTGGCCACAATGGAAGTCTGGTTTTAATAGGTTAATTAACCTTATTCCAATTTAATCCAAATCAATATCTTAATTCAACCAGTAAACAATCTTTCCTTAAGCATAACATACTTCTGTGCCACGTACAGATGGTCTGCTGGGACCTGCTAGGTGTCTCACCTGCGGGACAGCAGCTACAGCCGCCTGGTCACAACAACATTTAATCAACATAAACAAACAATTTACATGTAATTCCCTGGGTACTCTACTATTTCCCTTTGGTGCAGAGGGTCAGCTAGTAAGAAGTAGGCCTATGCCTAGAATATCTACAATCAATAATACAGTAAATTTATACATTTTCGCAAAAAGTAATTGTCCTTATTAGATTTCAGCTTCCGTTACGGGTGCTCGTTTAACGTGTGAAGCGTGGATCCAGGCTTTCTTTCCTTGGACTTTAACAGCTGCCTGGGTGGTCAATAACACTTGATAAGGTCCCTCCCACTTGGCACCCAAAGGTTCTTTATGCAACTTTTTCACATACACCCAGACTCCCGGGATGATGTTGTTTCCTCCTTCGGGTGGATTACCCCAAGCTGCAGATACCTGTTGGGAAACAGAACTAATAGCACTGGTTAAGTTCTGACAGTATGATAACAAAGTGTCACTCATTAAGTGAACATCAGCTTTCCGTAAATCGATAGTTCCTGGCAGCGACATGGGTCTTCCTGTTATAATTTCAAATGGGCTTAGACCTGTAGTTCTGTTCGGGGTTGCCCTAATGCTACATAGCACTATTGGTAGTGCCTGGGGCCATGGTGTTCCTTCTTGGTGATATTTGGCAAGCTGTTGTTTCAGAGTTCGATTCATTCGCTCTACTTGTCCTGATGATTGTGGATGATAAGGACAGTGTAAACCCCACGTAATGTTCAGTAACCTACAGACTTCTTGGCAGACAGCACCTGTGAAGTGTGTTCCCTGATCTGAGTCAATGCTACTCGGAACTCCCCATCGGGGAATGTAATCCTTACACAAGACCTTTGCAGTGTGATTGGCTGTGGCTCTTTTAGTTGGGACAGCTTCTACCCATCTAGAGAATCTGTCGACCATGACAAGAATGTTAGTGGATCCTTGGCATGAAGGAAGAGATATATAATCAACCTGCAGGTGCTGGAATGGTCCGACAGGGGCAGGGGGCCTCAGTTGGGGCATTACCGTGATGGGTTCAGAACTATTTTTCTGGCAGACCACACAGCGGTCTGTTACCAGCTGGGCATGTTTTTTAAATCCCCGACCCCACCAGCTTTTCTGGAACCGTGCCGCCATCTGTTGTGAGGCCAAGTGTCCCCACAAGTGGATCTGTTGGGCTGAAAAAGGCATAAGCGCTTGTGGCGCGACTGGCTTGTCGGTAACTCTTTGTCTCCAGACACCATCTTCACATAGCTTAATTCCTGCCTCAATCCATGTCCATTTTTCCTCTCGGGAGCACTCGCATTGCATTGTTTGAAGGTCTCGTGTCAGAGTCCTGAGTGCTTTCAATCTGCACATCTGTGTTGGTTCTTCTGGAGGAACGCCCTGTAAGGCGGCATCTTTAGCTGCCTGGTCAGCTAGGGCATTTCCCTGTGCTTCTGTGGTATTTTCCTTGGTATGGGCCTCACACTTCAGGATGGACACATCCTGAGGTAATTGTATGGCCTCCAGTAAGTCTCGGACTTCTTTTCCATTTCGGATAGGTGTACCAGCAGCAGTGAGGGATCCCCTTTTCCGCCATAAAAGACCAAATTCATGAGCGACTCCAAAAGCATAACGCGAATCTGTGTAGACATTAGCTGTCTGTCCTTCTGCTATTCGACATGCTTCAGGGCCCGTAACTCGGCCTGTTGTGCTGACGTTCCTGAGAGTAAACGTCCTTTTGCCACTACCTCATAAGGTTGTAGCTGCCCATCCTGCTTTTCTGGTACCATTGCCAGCAAAGGAGGAACCATCTGTAAACAGGATGAGGTCTGGGTTGTGCAGAGGCTCCTCTGCTGCTAAAGCTGCCTCTTCTGTTTCTTTTAAAATCTCCACGCAGTCATGCTCTTCACATTCTCCCCCCTCTTGCTCCCTCGATTCTGACATCGGGAGCATAGTTGCAGGATTAACCGGGCTGGCCCGGACGATATGGAGATTAGGAGCTTCCAAAACTGCTGTCCAGCGGGTCCATCTTGCTGCTGTCACCTAAGACATTCTATTCATAGACAGCAAAGCGTGTACGGTGTGGGGACACTTGACAATCAGCTTTTGGTCGAGGACTAGACCCGCAGTGGTCATTACCGCTCGACATGTAGCTTCCATGGCCCTTAGGCAACTTCCCCATTCGAGGGCTACCGCATCCAGTTTTGCCGAATAATAGCTAATAGGTCTTTGCCGATCCCCATGTTCTTGTGTCAGTATAGCTGTCATATATCTTTCTTTCTCATGGACAAACAGGGTAAATGGCTTACCACTGTCGGGGATTCCCAGAGCCGGTGCCGAACACAAAACCTTTTTCAAACTCAGGAAGGCTTCTTGCTGTTCTTTAGTGAGGGTGATGGCTTCTTTAGAGGCATGTTTCCCCTTTAAAATATCATTCAATGGCTGAGCAAGCTGTGTGAAGGAGTCAATCTAATTTCTGTTAAAGTTACACAATCCCAAAAAAGACCTTAGTTCCTGAATAGTGGTTGGTTTTTTAGCAGCCCGAATGGCTGCAGTTCTATCCTGGGTAAGTTCTCTCTTTCCTTGTGAAATCTTTTGTCCCAGGTATACAACCTCTTCTTGGGATATTTGTGCTTTGTCGATGCTGGCTTTATGTCCTTTCAGCCGAAGGTGATCCAGCAAAGCTCGTAAATCTTGTTCATGCTGTTCTTCCGTGTTTGAAGCTAGCAGGATATCGTCTACATATTGGATGACTGTGGATGACAGGGGAGGTAATTCTCGCAAATGGCTTTGTAAAGCCATGTGGAATACCGTAGGGCTGTTGTGGAAACCCTGCGGTAACTGGGTCCAAGTATACTGTTGTCCTTGGACTGTGAAAGCAAACCACTGTCGAACCTCCGGTGCCAGAGGCACCGACCAAAATCCTTTGGCCATATCTATAACCGAGAAATATTTATGTTCCGGTTTGAGGGCATTAAAAATGGTGGAGGGATCTGCGACCAAAGGAGCATTTTGATCAATACACTGGTTAGCTTTCCTATAATCGACAGTCAAACGCCAAGTCTCATTAGATTTCTGTACCTGCCACACGGGGCTATTGGAGGAGCTATGCGTTTTAATAAGCACCCCTTGTTTCTCCAATTGCTGAATAATCGGCAGGATTCCCGCGATGGCAGTTGGACTGATGGGATACTGTTTAGTGCATGGAGGCTTGGTCCCTGTAAATAACGCAGGATCCATCTGGAGTAGGCCACAATCGTTCTTATCTTTCGGCCATATCAGGTGTTCCTTCAATTCTTCTTTCTTCAAAGTTCTAATTGACCTTGTCACCCGACCATCCTCGAAATGCAACGATGAATCTATTTGGATTAGAACGTCCATTCCCAAAAGGGGTTGATCTACTGGGCCTATCCAGACCGGCGTGGTTAGTTCATGTGGACCCAGCCCTATAAGTACCGGTGTTGTCCTTTTAATTTCCATTTTATGGCCCCCAACTCCATAGGCTGTACGTGCCCTACCATCCAACGGCAAAAAGTCTCCATATTTTAGGGGTAAGCATGTTAATTCCGCCCCTGTGTCTAAAAGACAGTCCACATCCTTATCGCCCACTCTCACAGTTATATATAGCCCATCTCCCCTTTGTTGTATTAGTGCGAGGAGGGGGGCCAGGGTGGGCTCTAATCATTTTTTGCTATCCCAAGTAACTCCTTCTGTTGTTGTATTGTCAGTCGCTTAAATGCTTCTATGAGGTCGTTATTGTATCCCTGGCTGCGTCCTCTTCCCCAGCCATGACCTTGCTGTTTTGCCCTGCACGTCTTGGCCCAGTAACCTTCTTTCCCACAATAATGATATTTTCCGGGTAATTTTCCTAATAACTGTTTATCGGAATCCTGGGATTTCCATCCCATAGCCTGTACAGCTCGGACTTTAGCTCCCATATCCCGATCTAATTGGTTACATCTATCCACTAATGCTGCAAAGTTAGTTCCTCTACCTTCCCAGTCCGGTAACACTACCTTAAGCATTTTGGACAGTTCTGGCTTTAGACCTGCCACGAAAGCTGCTTTCAGGGGTCCAAACGCTTGTTCATCCATTTCCTCATCCGTATTATTCATACCCGAATGTTCTAGCCACGTGCATCTAAACCGCTCGTCATACTCCAGGACCTCCTCTGTTCCTTTCTGTTGGCAGGCTGCAATTTTTCCCCACACTGTCTTAGCTGGACTGAAGGCTTGCAGCCAGTGTTTAACCGCCTCCCATCCTGCGTCTAATTCTTGCTCATTGTGCCCCAAAGCTTCATCTACCTTGTCGTGCAATTTTCTTCCCTGTGTTTTTGGCACCATTATGGTCAAAATTTGCACTCCATCCCAGGGATGAAGTTGATATATATTTCTTAAGCGGTCCAATTGATCCCACGTTTTTACTCCCCCTTTCTTTGGATTGGGCAAATCTTTGGACCATTTATCAATTTTCTCTGGGTCTGCCGGATCATGAACTAAGTATTCTTCGTACACCCTTCTCTTTGTTTTTTTGGTTCCACCCTCATCCGCAGTCTCTTCTGATTTGACTACAACTCGTCTTTTTTTAAACGGGGCAAAGCGCACCCCTAATTCTTCATCATCCTCCGACACTGTATTGTCGGAGGATTCAGAAACCGTATCTATTCCTCGGTCGTGTCTTCGGGTTTGCGCTTTTAATTTATCCAAACATGGATACCCTGGGAATTGATCAATACATTTTCCTTTTCCTATTACTGTCTCTTGACCTAATTATTTTTTCCATTCTTTAATTTCACCTTTAAGATCTTTAACTTCCGCTTCCAGCTTTTCAAGTTCAAGCTTTTTCTGTCGCAGCTGTGTACAAACTGCTTGCAATTGATCCTTTGTACTGGTCAGTTCTCGATCATGTTGGGAATGCATTATAATTTCATTCCAGTTTTTGATCTGGCCCATAACCGCTAGGGACCATCTAGTTCGCTCTTTATTTTTCATACGGGTCGTTTTTCCCCAGACTCTTTTAATCTCATCCAAGGACCATTGTCCTTTGGAGGTTCCGTACTTTTGTTCGATCTTAATACAGGTTTTAGATAAGTTGAATTGTTGCTCTATGTATTCTTTCAACTGTTCGAGAATTAAATCTAGCAAAACTTGAGGTGGTGCCTGCCCACCTTTAACAGTTGTAGGCAATTCTTTGCCCTTATCTCCTCCTGCCTCCATTTCTTTACTGAGCTCTTTACTGGGGTCTCAAGTCGTAGGCCTGCTAGCTGATCAATAGGTCAGTGATTAATTAACTAACACACCAGCGAAGTTTAGACGTCTATGGGACCTCGAGCCGACTACCAACCGGAGGGTTCGCAAACAGGAGGCTTTCGGAATCGCGTAGAAGGAGGCGAATTTAGACTTTTGACCGAGGACTTTTTTTTAAAAAGAGGAGTCCTTACCTCAATATGTAGGGTCGATGTCCAAAATTCAGTTTCTTTCCTCAGCGATCCTGTTCGTAGCGCCAAAATTGTTAGATCTCTTAATTTCCAATGAAATACGAACTCCGATGGTAGTTTTAACTTTTTAATCTTGGCAGAGAGCAACAAACTTCTTGACTTCAAGCCAGGTCTTTGTTCTTACTGAGACACATGGTCAAAATGGCTGTATTTATGCATGGATCAATTTACAGAAAAGAACTCGCCTTCTTTGACCTTATTGGCTCAATTGAAAGTCTTTTAACGTTTTATTGGCTCGCTACCTAAGGTCCGAAAATGTCAAGTTGATTGATGAGTTAATGCAACATGCCGAACTGCATGTAGCAGCCTTGACTTGGGGGTCTGTGAATTTTCACAGTCTGTCTAAATGAGCCTGTTTGAATTCTCTATCACACACAAAAGGTTACTGCAGAAGATAAAGGTATGCGGAGTCAGAGGAAATGTATTAGCATGGATAGAGAATTGGCTAACTAACAGAAAGCAGAGAGTCAGGATAAATGGGTCCTTTTCATGTTGGCAATCGGTGGTTAGTGGTGTGCCACAAGGATCGGTGCTGGGACCACAACTGTTTACAATATGCATAGATGACCTGGAAGAGGGGACAGAGTGTCGTGTAACAAAATTTGCAGATGACACAAAGATTAGTGGGAAAGCGGGTTGTGTAGAGGACACAGAGAGGCTGCAAAGAGATTTAGATAGGTTAAGCAAATGGGCTAAGGTTTGGCAGATGGAATACAATGTCGGAAAATGTGAGGTCATCCACCTTGGAAAAAAAAACAGTAAAAGGGAATATTATTTGAATGGGGAGAAATTACAACATGCTGCGGTGCAGAGGGACCTGGGGATCCTTGTGCATGAAACTCTTTTAGAGTCTACCTGTAAAACAAAAAACATTAAACCGTGCCACCCGCCCTGGATGACACAACAGACATTTACAATGCCCTTTCTTTTTCCTTTTTTGTGGTTTTTTGTTTGTGTTTTTCTATTTTTTGGGGTTTTTTTTGTTTGTTTTTTGGGCACGAAAATCACATTTTTCCCCAGTGCCCCCTATAAAAGGGGAGGGGGACACTAAAAGCACCGGCAATTAAAACAAATTAAACTTAAAAACGTAAAATCAAATTAAAATTTGGTTGCCGGGTGTGATGATGCACTCCAGTCCCTCCGGTGCCCACCTCTTGCGGAAGGCCGCGAGCGTACCAGTGGACACCGCGTGCTCCATCTCCAGGGACACCCTGGCTCGGATGCAAGAGCGGAAGAGAGGCAGGCAGTCAGGTTGAACGACCCCCTCGACCGCCCGCTGCCTGGACCGGCTGATGGCACCCTTGGCCGTGCCCAGGAGCAGTCCTACAAGGAGGCCTTCGGACCTACCCGCTCCCCTCCGCACAGGGTGCCCAAAGATCAGGAGAGTGGGACTGAAGTGCAGCCAGAATTTCAGGAGCAGCCCACGCAGATGGCATATAACTGGCCGGACATGGGGCATCCCTGGCGCACCCCTCTCCTAAAGCGAAGGGGCACCGTCAAGGACCCGTTAACCTTAATCAGACACTCCGCGGCGGCGTACAAAAGTCGGATCCGGGCGACGAAATGCGTCCCGAACCCGAAAGCGTGCAGAGTTCCGAGCAGATAGTCGTGATCCACCCTGTTGAACGCCTTCTCTTGGTCGAGGGATAGGAAGGCGACCGACAGACCAGCCTCCTGGGAACAATGGATGAGGTCCCGGACCAGATGGATGTTGTCGTGGATTGTCCGGCCCGGGACCATGTAGGACTGGTCGGGGTGGATCATGTGGTCCAGCACGGCACCAAGGCGAGCAGACATCGCCCTGGCGAAGATGTTGTAGTCCGTGCTGAGGAGGGAGACCGGGCGCCAGTTCTTAAGGAGGCGGAGATCGCCCTTCTTAGGCAGCAGGACGATGACTGCCCTGCGCCAAGAGAGGGGCATCTCCCCGGTCGCCAGACTTTAGCCCAGGACCCGCGCGTAGTCGCCCCCCAGGACGTCCCAGAACGCCCTGTGGAACTCCACGGTCAGCCCGTCCAGCCCCGGGAATTTTCCCCTCGAGAGCCGGTCGAGGGCACCGGTCAGCTCCGCCAGGCTTAGCGGAGCTTCCAAATTTTCGGCGCCCTCCGGGCTGAACTTCGGCAGGTCCTCCCACAAAACTCTACGCGCTTCCTCGCTGGACGGATCCGGAGAGAACAGAGCGCCGGAATATTCACGGGCCCTGTTGTTGACGCCCTCTGGATCCGAGACGAGAGAGCCGTCGTCGGCCAGCAGCGTCAAGAGCTGCTTACGGACACTCTGCCTTTTTTCCAGCGAGTAGAAGAAGGGGGAGCCGCGGTCCAGATCCCGCAGGAACCGGATCCGCGACCTCACGAACGCGCCTCGGGACCCGACGAGCTGCAGGTCCTTCAGCACGGCCTTCTTCGCTTCGTACACCGTCCGCAGGGCCGGGTCCTGGATGACTTGACCGAGACGGGACTCTAGGTCGAGCACCTCTTTTTCGAGGCGCCCGACCCTGGCCGCCCGCCTCTTGGTCGACCCCCTCGCATACTCTTGACAGAAGACGCGGACGTGAGCCTTGCCCACGTCCCAGCATAGCCTCAAGGAGGGGAAGCCCCCATGCTTCCTTCTCCAGTCGGACCAGAATCGACGGAACGAGTCCTGGAACCGCATGTCCTCCAGCAGCCGGTTATTAAAGTGCCAGTACGCGGACCCTGTCCTCGCGCGGAGCGAAGCGAGCTCCACCCACACCAGGTGGTGGTCCGAACACGACACCGGCCGTATGGAGGCCGCCGGGACGCAGGAAACGTACGCCCGAGACACGTAAAGGCGGTCGACTCTGGACCATCCTACTCCAGGCCTCACCCAAGTAAAGGCGCTGGAGTCGGGGTGGAGATTTCGCCAGACGTCCACCAAGTCGAAGGACCCGACCAGGTCCCTCAACTTCTCCATCGCCGTCATGCACTGCGGGGCACTGAAGCGGTCCCTCGCCTCGAGGGTGCAGTTAAAATCCCCCCCGAGGACAATGCAGTCGCCGACGTCGATAGAGCCAAGAAGAGCGGACACCTCTTCAAAGAAGCGCGCTTGCTGCGGGCCGGGCTGAGGGGCGTACACGTTCACGAGATGGAGCGGCACGTCCCCCAGGCGAACCGTTACGTGCAGCAAGCAGCCTGGCACGGGCTCCTCGACCTCCAAGATCTCCGGCTGAAAATGCGGGCCCAGCAAGATGGCCACCCCACTAGAAGTGGCGGTGAGGTGGCTCATGCGGACCTCTCCTTGCCATTCCAGGAGCCACGTGGCTTCGTCTCCTGGAACGGTGTGGGTTTCTTGCAGGAAGCACACCACATATTTCCCCTCCCGCAGGAGCGAAAAATTGTCAAATCTACGGCGTGCCCCTCTGCCGCCGTTGATGTTGAGGCTGGCTATGGTTATCTTCATGGCAAAAGCATAGTGCAACCTCTACCTTAACCTATTGTGGGGGAGGGAGCGGAGTCTTTTGTTGAACTCCACTCCCTCCGCAGCCCAGCGAGGAGTCCCTCGAGCTCGCGCAGCTCAAGGTGTTGCGCCTTTGTCAAGGGCCCGCCCGCAGCCAAGGTTTTAGCGGCGGCGCGGACGGACCCCTTGATCAGCTCTGGCTCGGACCATTTTTCCAGGGCCAGTCGGGCTTGGTCGCAGCGACCCCGGCTCTGGGCCAAAAAGTCCCGGAGTTCCTTTGCAGGAATGAGGAGGGCCTCAGCGGCGGCCGCGAGCAGATCCACCGCCTCCCTGGCGGTGGTCTCTAGTTCTTTTCCCGCGTCCCCCACCGAGTCTCCGTCCTCCTCCGGGAGGTGGCCGCCAGCAGCCGGCCCATCGACCGCACAAGGTACGGCAAATGACCCGACCGCTCCAACCGGCCCTGGCTCTGCCCCGATCCTACCCCCAGGATCGTCGGCAGAGGAGTCCCCACTGGGCTCTTTTAAAAATGGTGCTGGGTCGGGAAACGACAGCGGAAGGGGTTCCCCCTCCGCCCCAGGAACCGGGGAACAAGGAGAGACCCGGCCATAGGAAATCCCCAGGCTCCCCAAGTGCTCCAGCTCCAAAGTAAGGGGCGAGGGTGGGTGTTCCTCTCCCTCCCCGCTGCCACCCCCCAGCCCAGCATTTACAGTGTCATTAAAATTGTTAATAATTTGTGTTTCTTCCGGGTCGAGCAAATCCCGGGGGAAGTTGGATATTGGCTGGGCGGGCTCAGGTTCGGCCTTTTCGGCCCCGCCCGCCTCAGTCCCCGGGACGCCCGGCCCGGTGGCAATGCATTCCTCCGCGGTCCCCACGCCAGGCAGATCTTCCACGCCATCCCCGGGAGGCAGAGGCTGGGCAGCCTCGACTATCTCACCCTCCCCGGGGACAGACTCCTCTCGCCTACAGCGCAGCTTGGGGGCGCTGGTGGGGGACGCGGGACACGCGGCGGGCACCGACTCCTCCGCGGAGGGATGTTGTTCCCTCTCCGCCTCAACGGAGCGGCGCCTCCTTTTGTTGCTGGGGGTGCGCTGAGGCAGGGAGACCTCCATGTCTGCCGAGGCCTCCCGCTCCGCCCCCCCCTTTTCTTTTTCTTGCCCGCGCCCGGGCCCCTCTGTGGTGTTGTTCAAGGGGCTCGGGCACGGGCTCAGGGCACCCCGCGCTCGCCGGTGACTGGGTTGGGCCGAGCGCGGTAGTCAAACTTTCTGGCGCACTGAGGGGACCCGCCTCTAGATGTTTTGCCTTGTTCCGCGCCTTCTTTCCGGTCGGACGCTCTCCCTCCCCCCCGCCGGAGGCCCTGAAAACAAAGGCCTCCGACGATGCCCGCGCACCTACGGCTCCCGGCACGCAGACGCAACTCGGGGGAGGGGTGGCGGCGGCGCCAGCCTTGGCCGCCTTCGGTGGTTTGGCGGCCTTGGAGGCGGGGCAGTTCTTACGAACATGCCCCACCTTCCTACAGGCATGGCACCGCACGCCGTCCGACGTCTAGAAGACGCGGTAGGCAGTCCCCTCGTGCACCACATTAAATGATCCCTCTGTTGTCTCCTCCCGCGCCAGCTGGACAAAGAGCTGGCGGCGGAAGGAGAACACGTGGCGCAGGCTGTTCTCCCTGAGGCCGAGCGGTATGGGGTTGATCCCCGACCTTACCTCCCCCAGTTGGTGTAGGTGAGGGAGGAGGAGCTCAGCGGGAACAAAGGGCGGGACGTTTGACACGATGACCCTCTGCGCGGTGGCCTCGAGAGGGTCCACCGGCAGGAACGTCCCGCCCACCGTGAGCCCCTTTTCGAGGGCCAGGGACACCGCCCGCTCCGACCCCAGGAAGAACACGGCCTTCCCAGACATCTTGGAGGCTGCGACAATGGCCGAGGGGCTGACTACCCCAGCCATCGCCCGCACGCACTCCTCGATGCTCATTGTGGGGTGAGTGCAGCTCTTGACCCCGTGTTTCTTCGTTATTAGTGTGAAAGGTGGCAGGGCAGCGGGTGGCGCAGGAGGTGCCGTGGATGTGGACACCGCCTGCGCATATGTCCTTGCTGGCCCCGCCACCGGCGTGGATGGGGTCGCCATCACTGGGTCCCTTTAAGGGCTACACCCACCCCAAAGTCACAGGCCTTAATGGTCTTGGTTGGCCTCGTTTAATATGACTGAGCAGAGGAGCACTTAACGAGGCACACCTCTCCCCTAGTTGGCAATTGAGGAGGGGCCTTGCTCCCTCTGCTCAGTTGTCTCAATTGTTTTGTTTTTTTTCCAATTTGGGAGGAAGGGCTCTCAGAGAGAGAGGGGAGAAACAGAGAGTAACAGAGAAAGAGAGAGGGGGGTGGGAAGGAGGGGGAACTGCGAGGGCAGGTCTCCCCTCGCAGCTGTGGGTGGGTGCACTCCCCAGATGGCAAAACACAAATAGTCTTTGGGGTGGTCTTCGGGTGAGGGGAGAAGATGTCTTCACCTGGGGCAGCTAGAGCCACCCAGGCACACACTCCCAACGATGTTTAACGGGTGATTGAAGAAATCTTCAGCCTGGTAGCTCCAGCTACCCCAGGCTAGGCAGTGGGGGGGGGGGTTCAATTGTGTGTGGGGCCTAGTTATAAGCAAGGCCCCCACACACACTATCCACACACACACACCCCCCGCGATGTTCCGGCCCTCAGTGGTCTTCTTTCCTCCCCCCACCGATACAACAAAGTCTATTAGGGACTGCACCAATACACCCACCTGTAGAATAGTAGAGTCTCCCTCCTTCCACACTGGATGTTGTTGTTGGTATTTCCCCCTCTCTCCAACTCTTTGTAGAATGGTAGAATTGTTCAAAGTTTTCTGCTTTCCTCCTCTCCCTCTGGGTGAAAGTTGGTGGTGAAGCCCCTTCCTTCCTTCTCTTCCTCGGCTGATTCACAGGCCCAGCCAGGAGCATCAACACGAGCTCCTCTCCTCACTGCTCACTCAGCCAACTGAGCAGGACACGTCTCCACTGCTCCACCATTGGTTCCTTGTGCATGAAACTCTTTTAGAGCATGAAACTCTTTTAGAGTCTACCTGCGAAAACATAAACATTAAACTGTGCCACCCGACCTGGGTGACACTCCAGACATTTACAAGGCCCATTTTTTTTTTCCCCCCCTTTTTTTTTTTTTTTTGTGTTTTTCTTTTTTTGGTTTTTTTTTTTGGGCACTAAAATCACAATTTTTCCCCAGTGCCCCCTATAAAAGGGAAGGGGACACTAAAAGCACCGGCAATTAAAACAAATTAACTTTAAAACGTAAAATCAAATTAAAATTTGGTTGCCGGGCGTGATGATGCACTCCAGTCCCTCCGGTGCCCACCTCTCGCGGAAGGCCGCGAGCGTACCGGTGGACACCGCGTGCTCCATCTCCAAGGACACCCTGGACCGGATGTAAGAGCGGAAGAGAGGCAGGCAGTCAGGTTGAACGACCCCCTCGACCGCCCGCTGCCTGGACCGGCTGATGGCACCCTTGGCCGTGCCCAGGAGCAGTCCTACGAGGAGGCCTTCGGACCTACCCGCTCCCCTCCGCACAGGGTGCCCAAAGATCAGGAGAGTGGGACTGAAGTGCAGCCAGAATTTCAGGAGCAGCCCCTTCAAATAATGGAACAGGGGCTGCAACCTTGTGCACTCAATAAAAACATGGAACACGGACTCCTCCAGACCGCAGAAATTGCAGGCGGCCTGGGAGTCCGTGAACCGGCTTAAAAATTTGTTGCACGGCACTGCTCCGTGCACCACCCTCCAGGCCAAGTCCCCGATGAATAGTGGGAGGACCCCTGCGTAGAGTGCCCTCCATCGGGGACCCCCGCCTCCTCCGGACGGCAAGATGGTGCGCCATGGCGTGTCCGGACGGCCGGCGAGGATGGCAAAGTTGAGGGTGTGCAGGAGCAGCCCGTACAGGAAACCCCTCCGCGCGGAACTGAAAGGCACGGAGGGGATTTCCCCGAGGCGGCTCAAGTTGTGAGGCGCCGGCCCCCGAGGGAGGTTCCGGGGTTTGGCGCCGATGAGGAATTCCGTCCGGACGGGGGTCAGTTCGGACGGGATCTCCCCACGTGCTTGAGCCTCCTCGATACACCTAACGGAGTCAGGGCCCAGAGCTGTTTTTAGCGACTCGATGGCATCGGCCGCGCGGCGGACGTTGGCAGAATTTAGGCGCCGCGCCAGCGTGACTGGCGCCATCCAGCCCGCTCCTCCGCCATCGAGCAGGTCCCTGACCCTGGTCACCTCACCAGCCACAGCCCTCTCTTCCGACCGCCACATGAAGCCTCGGCCGTGGAGGTACGGATTCCCGAGCAGCGGTTCCTGCAGGACGGCCGCCACTCCAGCCGGCGGAGAGCTGCGCTTGGTGGAGACTTTGTTCCAGACCCTGATGAGTTCCCTGTAAAAGACAGGCAGCTCCCGGAGGGCGGTCCTGGCACCCCCCAAGTTCACAAACAGGAGCTGCGTGTCATAATTGAGGTCGAGCTGCTGGCGGAAGAAATACCTCGCCAGAGCACACCACCTAGGAGGGGGCTCGACGTAAAGGTATCTCTGCAGGGTCTGAAGACGGAAAGTCGCGAGCTGGGCGCTGACGCACACCAACGACTGACCGCCCTCCTCAAGCGGGAGACTCAAGACCGCGACAGAGACCCAGTGCTTCCTGTTGTTCCAGAAGAAGTCCACCAGCTTCTTCTGTATCTTGGCGACAAACGCAGGGGGAGGGGTCAAAGTGACCAGCCGGTACCACAGCATTGCGGCCACCAGCTGGTTTATGACTAGCGCTCGACCCCTGTAGGACAGCACTCGGAGCAGTCCTGTCCAGCGCCCTAGGCGAGCGGCGACCTTGGCCTCCAGCTCCTGCCAGTTCGCCGGCCAGGCTTCCTCGTCGGGGCTAAGGTAGACTCCCAGATAGAGGAGATGGGTCGTGCTCCAGGCAAAAGGCCTGAGCTCCTCCGGCAGGGAGTCCACCCGCCACTGACCCACCAGGAGTCCGGAACATTTCTCCCAGTTGATCCTGGCGGAGGACGCGGCCGAGTAAATCTCCTGGCACTCACGCATCCTCCGCAGGTCAGCGGGATCCTCTACCGCGAGGAGCACGTCATCGGCGTAAGCCGAGAGGACGACCTCCACGCCCGGCCCTTGCAGAGCCAGTCCCGTCAACCTCGTCCGCAAGAGGCGCAGGAAAGGCTCCACGCAAACGGCGTATAACTGGCCGGACATGGGGCATCCCTGGCGCACCCCTCTCCTAAAGCGAAGGGGCGCCGTCAAGGACCCGTTAACCTTAATCAGACACTCCGCGGCGGCGTACAAAAGTCGGATCCGGGCGACGAAATGCGTCCCGAACCCGAAAGCGCGCAGAGTTCCGAGCAGATAGTCGTGATCCACCCTGTCGAACGCCTTCTCTTGGTCGAGGGATAGGAAGGCGACCGACAGACCAGCCTCCTGGGAACAATGGATGAGGTCCCGGACCAGATGGATGTTGTCGTGGATCGTCCGGCCCGGGACCGTGTATGACTGGTCGGGGTGGATCATGTGGTCCAGCACGGCACCAAGGCGAGCAGACATCGCCCTGGCGAAGATTTTGTAGTCCGTGCTGAGGAGGGAGACCGGGCGCCAGTTCTTAAGGAGGCGGAGATCGCCCTTCTTAGGCAGCAGGACGATGACTGCCCTGCGCCAAGAGAGGGGCATCTCCCCGGTCGCCAGACTTTCCCCCAGGACCCGCGCGTAGTCGCCCCCCAGGACGTCCCAGAACGCCCTGTGGAACTCCACGGTCAGCCCGTCCAGCCCTGGGGATTTTCCCCTCGAGAGCCGGGCGAGGGCACCGGTCAGCTCCGCCAGGCTTAGCGGAGCTTCTAGATTTTCAGCGCCCTCCGGGCTGACCTTCGGCAGGTCCTCCCACAAAACTCTACGCGCTTCCTCGCTGGACGGATCCGGAGAGAACAGAGCCCCGTAATATTCACGGACCCTGTTGTTGACGCCCTCCGGATCCGAGACGAGAGAGCCGTCGTCGGCCAGCAGCGTCAAGAGCTGCTTACGGACACTCTGCCTTTTTTCCAGCGAGTAGAAGAAGGGGGAGCCGCGGTCCAGATCCCGCAGGAACCGGATCCGCGACCTCACGAACGCGCCTCGGGACCCGACGAGCTGCAGGTCCTTCAGCGCGGCCTTCTTCGCTTCGTACACCGTCCGCAGGGCCGGGTCCTGGACGACTTGACCGAGACGGGCTTCCAGGTCGAGCACCTCTTTTTCTAGGCGCCCGACTCTGGCCGCCCGCCTCTTGGTCGACCCCCTCGCGTACTCTTGACAGAAGACGCGGACGTGAGCCTTGCCCACGTCCCACCATAGCCTCAAGGAGGGGAAGCCCCCCTGCTTCCTTCTCCAGTCGGACCAGAATCGACGGAACGAGTCCTGGAACCGCACGTCCTCCAGCAGCCGGTTGTTAAAGTGCCAGTACGCGGACCCCGTCCTCGCGCGGAGCGAAGCGAGCTCCGCCCACACCAGGTGGTGGTCCGAACACGGCACCGGCCGCATGGAGGCCGCCGGGACGCAGGAAACGTACGCCCGAGACACGTAAAGGCGGTCGACTCTAGACCATCCAACTCCAGGCCTCACCCAAGTAAAGGCGCTGGAGTCGGGGTGGAGATTTCGCCAGACGTCCACCAAGTCGAAGGACCCGACCAGGTCCCTCAACTTCTCCATCGCCGTCATGCACTGCGGGGCACCGGAGCGGTCCCTCGCCTCGAGGGTGCAGTTAAAATCCCCCCCGAGGACAATGCAGTCGCCGACGTCGACGGAGCCAAGAAGAGCGGACACCTCTTCAAAGAAGCGCGTTTGCTGCGGGCCGGGATGAGGGGCGTACACGTTCACGAGATGGAGCGGCACGTCCCCCAGGCGAACCGTTACGTGCAGCAAGCGGCCTGGCACGGGCTCCTCGACCCCCAAGATCTCCGGCTGAAAATGCGGGCCCAGCAAGATGGCCACCCCACTAGAAATGGCGGTGAGGTGGCTCATGCGGACCTCTCCTTGCCATTCCAGGAGCCACGTGGCTTCGTCTCCCGGAACGGTGTGGGTTTCTTGCAGGAAGCACACCGCATATTTCCCCTCCCGCAGGAGCGAAAAATTGTCAAATCTACGGCGTGCCCCTCTGCCGCCGTTGATGTTGAGGCTGGCTATGGTTATCTTCATGGCAAAAGCATAGTGCAACCTCTACCTTAACCTATTGTGGGGGAGGGAGCGGAGTCTTTTGTTGAACTCCGCTCCCTCCGCAGCCCAGCGAGGAGTCCCTCGAGCTCGCGCAGCTCAAGGTGCTGCTCCTTTGTCAAGGGCCCGCCCGCGGCCAAGGTTTTAACGGCGGCGCGGACGGACCCCTTGATCAGCTCCGGCTCGGACCATTTTTCCAGGGCCAGTCGGGCTTGGTCGCGGCGACCCCGGCTCTGGGCCAAAAAGTCCCGGAGTTCCTTTGCAGGAACGAGGAGGGCCTCAGCGGCGGCCGCGAGCAGATCCACCGCCTCACTGGCGGTGGTCTCTAGGTCTTCACCCGCGTCCCCCACCGAGTCCCCGCCCTCCTCCGGGAGGTGGCCGCCAGCAGCCGGCCCATCGACCGCACAAGGTACGGCAAATGAACCGGCCGCTCCAACCGGCCCTGGCACTGCCCCGATCCCACCCCCAGGATCGTCGGCAGAGGAGTCCCCACTGGGCTCTTTTAAAAATGGTGCTGGGTCGGGAAATGACAGCGGAAGGGGTTCCCCCTCCGCCCCAGGAACCGGAGAACAAGGAGAGACCCGGCCATAGGAAATCCCCAGGCCCTCCAAGTGCTCCAGCTCCAAAGTAAGGGGCGAGGGTGGGTGTTCCTCCCCCTCCCCGCTGCCACCCCCCGGCCCAGCATCTACAGTGTCATAATTATTTAATTGTTTTTCTGCCGGGTCGAGCGACTCCCGGGGGAAGTTGGATAATAGCTGGGCGGGCTCAGGTTCGGCCTTTTCGGCCTCGCCCGCCTCAGTCCCCGGGACGCCCGGCCCGGCGGCTACGCATTCCTCCGCGGTCCCCACGCCCCCCACGACAGGCAGATCTTCCACTCCATCCCCGGGAGGCAGAGGCTGGGCAGCCTCAACTGTCTCACCCTCCCCGGGGAAAGACTCCTCGCGCCTGCAGCGCAATTTGGGGGCGCTGGTGGGGGACGCGGGACACGCGGCGGGCACCGCCTCCTCCGCGGAGGGATGTTGTTCCCCCTCCGCCTCATTGGGGCGGTGCCTCTTTTTGTTCCTGGGGGCGCGCGGAGTCAGGGAGACCTCCATGTCTGCCGAGGCCTCCCGCTCCGCCCCCCCCTTTTCCTTTTCTTGCCCGCGCCTGGGCCCCTCTGTGGTGGTATTCAAGGGCCCGGGCACGGGCTCGGGGCACCCCGCGCTCGCCGGTGACTGGGTTGGGCTGAGCGCGGTGGTCAGACTTTCCGGCGCACCGAGGGGACCCGCCTCTAGATGTTTCTCCTTCTTCCGCGCCTTCTTTCCGCTCGGACGCTCTCCCTCCCCCCCGCCGGAGGCCCTGAAAACAAAGGCCTCCGACGATGCCCGCGCACCTATGGCTCCCGGCACGCGGACGCAACTAGGGGGAGGGGTGGCGGCAGCGCCAGCCTTGGCCGCCTTCGGTGGTTTGGCGGCCTTGGAGGCGGGGCAGTTCTTGCGAACATGCCCCACCTCCCTGCAGGCATGGCACCGCACGCCGTCCGACGTCCAGAAGACGCGGTAGGCAGTCCCCTCGTGCACCACATTAAAATCTCCCTCCGTCGTGTCCTCCCGCGCCAGCCGGACAAAGAGCTGGCGGCGGAAGGAGAACACGTGGCGCAGGCTGCTCTCCCTGAGGCCGAGCGGTATGGGGTTGATCCCTGACCTTACCTCCCCCAGTTGTTGTAGGTGAGGGAGGAGGAGCTCAGCGGAAACAAAGGGCGGGACGTTTGAAATGATGACCCTCTGCGCGGTGGCCTCGAGAGGGTCCACCGGCAGGAACGTCCCGCCCACCGTGAGCCCCTTTTCAAGGGCCAGGGACACCGCCCGCTCCGACCCCAGGAAGAACACGGCCTTCCCAGACATCTTGGAGGCTGCGACAATGGCCGAGGGGCCGACTACCCCAGCCATCGCCCGCACGCACTCCTCAATGCTCATTGTGGGGTGAGTGTAGCTCTTGACCCCGTGTTTCCTGGTTATAAGTCTGAACGGTGGCAGGGCAGCGGGTGGCGCAGGAGGTGCCGTGGATGTGGACACCGCCTGCGCATACGTCCTTGCTGGCCCTGCCACCGGCGTGGATGGGGTCGCCATCACGGGGTCCCTTTAAGGGCTACACCCACCCCAAAGTCACAGGCCTTAATGGTCTTTAATGGCCTCTTATGTTAACTGAGCAGAGGAGCCCTTAACGAGGCACCTCTCCCCTCGTTGACAATTGGGGAGAGGCCTTGCTCCCTCTGCTCAGTTGTCTTAATTGGGTTTTTTTTTATTAATTTGGAAGGAAAGGGTTCTCAGAGAGAGAGGGGAGAAACAGAGGGTAACGGAGAAAGAGAGAGAGGGGTGGGAAGGGGGGGGGGCTGCGAGGGCAGGTCTCCCCTCGCAGCTGTGGGTGGGTGCACTCCCCAGATGGCAAAACACAAAAGTCTTTGGGGTGGTCTTCAGGTGGGGGGAGAAGATGTCTTCACCTGGGGTAGCTGGAGCCACCAGGCACTCCTAACGATCCTCAATAGGGTGATTAATGACTCTTCAGCCTGGTAGCTCCAGCTATCCCAGGCTAGGCAAATGTGTGGGGGGGGTGGGGGGGGTTCCAATTGTGGGGGGGGGCCCAGTTGTAAGCACAGCCCCCACGCACACTACCACACACACACACACCCCCCGCGATGTTCCGGCCCTCAGTGGTCTTCTTTCCTCCCCCCACCGATACAACAAAGTCTGTTTGGGGAAATGCACCCACACCCACCTGTAGAATGTTGGGTCTCCCTCCTTCCACACTGGTTTGTTGTTGGTTTTTCCCCCTCTCTCCAACTCCTTGCAGAATGGTAAAAGATGTTCAAAGAGTTTTCTGCTTTCTCCTCCTCTCCCTCTGGATAGAAGTTGGTGTTGAAGCCCCTTTCTTCCTTCTTTTCCTGGGCTGGTCTCAGGGCTCCCCAGGCAGGAGCTCAAGTTGCTAGCTGCTTCCCTCACTGCTCACAGTTCCTACTGTGCAGGACACGCCTCCACTGCTGCACAATTGGTCCTTGTGCATGAAACTCTTTTGAGTTTATCTGTGGAAACATAAAACATTAAACGGTGCCACCCGACCTGGGTGACACTCCAGACATTTACAAGGCCCTTTTTTTCCCCCTTTTTTGTGTTTTTTTTTTGTGTTTTTTCTTTTTTTTTTGGTTTTTTTTTTGGGCACTAAAATCACAATTTTTCCCCAGTGCCCCCTATAAAAGGGAAGGGGACACTAAAAGCACCGGCAATTAAAACAAATTAACTTTAAAACGTAAAATCAAATTAAAATTTGGTTGCCGGGCGTGATGATGCACTCCAGTCCCTCCGGTGCCCACCTCTCGCGGAAGGCCGCGAGCGTACCGGTGGACACCGCGTGCTCCATCTCCAAGGACACCCTGGACCGGATGTAAGAGCGGAAGAGAGGCAGGCAGTCAGGTTGAACGACCCCCTCGACCGCCCGCTGCCTGGACCGGCTGATGGCACCCTTGGCCGTGCCCAGGAGCAGTCCTACGAGGAGGCCTTCGGACCTACCCGCTCCCCTCCGCACAGGGTGCCCAAAGATCAGGAGAGTGGGACTGAAGTGCAGCCAGAATTTCAGGAGCAGCCCCTTCAAATAGTGGAACAGGGGCTGCAACCTCGTGCATTCAATAAAAACATGGAACACGGACTCCTCCAGACCGCAGAAATTGCAGGCGGCCTGGGAGTCCGTGAACCGGCTTAAAAATTTATTGCACGGCACTGCTCCGTGCACCACCCTCCAGGCCAAGTCCCCGATGAATAGTGGGAGGACCCCTGCGTAGAGTGCCCTCCATCGGGGACCCCCGCCTCCTCCGGACGGCAAGATGGTACGCCATGGCGTGTCCGGACGGCCGGCGAGGATGGCAAAGTTGAGGGTGTGCAGGAGCAGCCCGTACAGGAAACCCCTCCGCGCGGAACTGAAAGGCACGGAGGGGATTTCCCCGAGGCGGCTCAAGTTGTGAGGCGCCGGCCCCCGAGGGAGGTTCCGGGGTTTGGCGCCGATGAGGAATTCCGTCCGGACGGGGGTCAGTTCGGACGGGATCTCCCCACGTGCTTGAGCCTCCTCGATACACCTAACGGAGTCAGGGCCCAGAGCTGTTTTTAGCGACTCGATGGCATCGGCCGCGCGGCGGACGTTAGCAGAATTTAGGCGCCGCGCCAGCGTGACTGGCGCCATCCAGCCCGCTCCTCCGCCATCGAGCAGGTCCCTGACCCTGGTCACCTCACCAGCCACAGCCCTCTCTTCCGACCGCCACATAAAACCTCGGCCGTGGAGGTACGGATTCCCGAGCAGCGGCTCCTGCAGGACGGCCGCCACTCCAGCCGGTGGAGAGCTGCGCTTGGTGGAGACTTTGTTCCAGACCCTGATGAGTTCCCTGTAAAAGACAGGCAGCTCCCGGAGGGCGGTCCTGGCACCCCCCAAGTTCACAAACAGGAGCTGCGTGTCATAATTGAGGTCGAGCTGCTGGCGGAAGAAATACCTCGCCAGAGCACACCACCTAGGAGGGGGCTCGACGTAAAGGTATCTCTGCAGGGTCTGAAGACGGAAAGTCGCGAGCTGGGCGCTGACGCACACCAACGACTGACCGCCCTCCTCAAGCGGGAGACTCAAGACCGCGACAGAGACCCAGTGCTTCCTGTTGTTCCAGAAGAAGTCCACCAGCTTCTTCTGTATCTTGGCGACAAACGCAGGGGGAGGGGTCAAAGTGACCAGCCGGTACCACAGCATTGCGGCCACCAGCTGGTTTATGACTAGCGCTCGACCCCTGTAGGACAGCACTCGGAGCAGTCCTGTCCAGCGCCCTAGGCGAGCGGTGACCTTGGCCTCCAGCTCCTGCCAGTTCGCCGGCCAGGCTTCCTCGTCGGGGCTAAGGTAGACTCCCAGATGGAGGAGATGGGTCGTGCTCCAGGCAAAAGGCCTGAGCTCCTCCGGCAGGGAGTCCACCCGCCACTGACCCACCAGGAGTCCGGAACATTTCTCCCAGTTGATCCTGGCGGAGGACGCGGCCGAGTAAATCTCCTGGCACTCACGCATCCTCCGCAGGTCAGCGGGATCCTCTACCGCGAGGAGCACGTCATCGGCGTAAGCCGAGAGGACGACCTCCACGCCCGGCCCTTGCAGAGCCAGTCCCGTCAACCTCGTCCGCAAGAGGCGCAGGAAAGGCTCCACGCAAACGGCGTATAACTGGCCGGACATGGGGCATCCCTGGCGCACCCCTCTCCTAAAGCGAAGGGGCGCCGTCAAGGACCCGTTAACCTTAATCAGACACTCCGCGGCGGCGTACAAAAGTCGGATCCGGGCGACGAAATGCGTCCCGAACCCGAAAGCGCGCAGAGTTCCGAGCAGATAGTCGTGATCCACCCTGTCGAACGCCTTCTCTTGGTCGAGGGATAGGAAGGCGACCGACAGACCAGCCTCCTGGGAGCAATGGATGAGGTCCCGGACCAGATGGATGTTGTCGTGGATTGTCCGGCCCGGGACCGTGTATGACTGGTCGGGGTGGATCATGTGGTCCAGCACGGCACCAAGGCGAGCAGACATCGCCCTGGCGAAGATTTTGTAGTCCGTGCTGAGGAGGGAGACCGGGCGCCAGTTCTTAAGGAGGCGGAGATCGCCCTTCTTAGGCAGCAGGACGATGACTGCCCTGCGCCAAGAGAGGGGCATCTCCCCGGTCGCCAGACTTTCCCCCAGGACCCGCGCGTAGTCGCTCCCCAGGACGTCCCAGAACGCCCTGTGGAACTCCACGGTCAGCCCGTCCAGCCCCGGGGATTTTCCCCTCGAGAGCCGGGCGAGGGCACCGGTCAGCTCCGCCAGGCTTAGCGGAGCTTCCAGATTTTCGGCGCCCTCCGGGCTGACCTTCGGCAGGTCCTCCCACAAAACTCTACGCGCTTCCTCGCTGGACGGATCCGGAGAGAACAGAGCCCCGTAATATTCACGGACCCTGTTGTTGACGCCCTCCGGATCCGAGACGAGAGAGCCGTCGTCGGCCAGCAGCGTCAAGAGCTGCTTACGGACACTCTGCCTTTTTTCCAGCGAGTAGAAGAAGGGGGAGCCGCGGTCCAGATCCCGCAGGAACCGGATCCGCGACCTCACGAACGCGCCTCGGGACCCGACGAGCTGCAGGTCCTTCAGCGCGGCCTTCTTCGCTTCGTACACCGTCCGCAGGGCCGGGTCCTGGACGACTTGACCGAGACGGGCTTCCAGGTCGAGCACCTCTTTTTCTAGGCGCCCGACTCTGGCCGCCCGCCTCTTGGTCGACCCCCTCGCGTACTCTTGACAGAAGACGCGGACGTGAGCCTTGCCCACGTCCCACCATAGCCTCAAGGAGGGGAAGCCCCCCTGCTTCCTTCTCCAGTCGGACCAGAATCGACGGAACGAGTCCTGGAACCGCACGTCCTCCAGCAGCCGGTTGTTAAAGTGCCAGTACGCGGACCCCGTCCTCGCGCGGAGCGAAGCGAGCTCCGCCCACACCAGGTGGTGGTCCGAACACGGCACCGGCCGCATGGAGGCCGCCGGGACGCAGGAAACGTACGCCCGAGACACGTAAAGGCGGTCGACTCTAGACCATCCAACTCCAGGCCTCACCCAAGTAAAGGCGCTGGAGTCGGGGTGGAGATTTCGCCAGACGTCCACCAAGTCGAAGGACCCGACCAGGTCCCTCAACTTCTCCATCGCCGTCATGCACTGCGGGGCACCGGAGCGGTCCCTCGCCTCGAGGGTGCAGTTAAAATCCCCCCCGAGGACAATGCAGTCGCCGACGTCGACGGAGCCAAGAAGAGCGGACACCTCTTCAAAGAAGCGCGTCTGCTGCGGGCCGGGATGAGGGGCGTACACGTTCACGAGATGGAGCGGCACGTCCCCCAGGCGAACCGTTACGTGCAGCAAGCGGCCTGGCACGGGCTCCTCGACCCCCAAGATCTCCGGCTGAAAATGCGGGCCCAGCAAGATGGCCACCCCACTTGAAATGGCGGTGAGGTGGCTCATGCGGACCTCTCCTTGCCATTCCAGGAGCCACGTGGCTTCGTCTCCCGGAACGGTGTGGGTTTCTTGCAGGAAGCACACCGCATATTTCCCCTCCCGCAGGAGCGAAAAATTGTCAAATCTACGGCGTGCCCCTCTGCCGCCGTTGATGTTGAGGCTGGCTATGGTTATCTTCATGGCAAAAGCATAGTGCAACCTCTACCTTAACCTATTGTGGGGGAGGGAGCGAAGTCTTTTGTTGAACTCCGCTCCCTCCGCAGCCCAGCGAGGAGTCCCTCGAGCTCGCGCAGCTCAAGGTGCTGCTCCTTTGTCAAGGGCCCGCCCGCGGCCAAGGTTTTAACGGCGGCGCGGACGGACCCCTTGATCAGCTCCGGCTCGGACCATTTTTCCAGGGCCAGTCGGGCTTGGTCGCGGCGACCCCGGCTCTGGGCCAAAAAGTCCCGGAGTTCCTTTGCAGGAACGAGGAGGGCCTCAGCGGCGGCCGCGAGCAGATCCACCGCCTCCCTGGCGGTGGTCTCTAGGTCTTCACCCGCGTCCCCCACCGAGTCCCCGTCCTCCTCCGGGAGGTGGCCGCCAGCAGCCGGCCCATCGACCGCACAAGGTACGGCAAATGAACCGGCCGCTCCAACCGGCCCTGGCACTGCCCCGATCCCACCCCCAGGATCGTCGGCAGAGGAGTCCCCACTGGGCTCTTTTAAAAAATGGTGCCGGGTCGGGAAATGACAGCGGAAGGGGTTCCCCCTCCGCCCCAGGAACCGGAGAACAAGGAGAGACCCGGCCATAGGAAATCCCCAGGCCCTCCAAGTGCTCCAGCTCCAAAGTAAGGGGCGAGGGTGGGTGTTCCTCCCCCTCCCCGCTGCCACCCCCCGGCCCAGCATCTACAGTTTCATTAAAATCAATATCTTTTGTTTCTGCCGGGTCGAGCAACTCCCGGGGGAAGTTGGGTAATAGCTGGGCGGGCTCAGGTTCGGCCTTTTCGGCCTCGCCCGCCTCAGTCCCCGGGACGCCCGGCCCGGCGGCTACGCATTCCTCCGCGGTCCCCACGCCCCCCACGACAGGCAGATCTTCCACTCCATCCCCGGGAGGCAGAGGCTGGGCAGCCTCAACTGTCTCACCCTCCCCGGGGAAAGACTCCTCGCGCCTGCAGCGCAATTTGGGGGCGCTGGTGGGGGACGCGGGACACGCGGCGGGCACCGACTCCTCCGCGGGGGGATGTTGTTCCCCCTCCGCCTCATTGGGGCGGTGCCTCTTTTTGTTCCTGGGGGCGCGCGGAGTCAGGGAGACCTCCATGTCTGCCGAGGCCTCCCGCTCCGCCCCCCCCTTTTCCTTTTCTTGCCCGCGCCTGGGCCCCTCTGTGGTGGTATTCAAGGGCCCGGGCACGGGCTCGGGGCACCCCGCGCTCGCCGGTGACTGGGTTGGGCTGAGCGCGGTGGTCAGACTTTCCGGCGCACCGAGGGGACCCGCCTCTAGATGTTTCTCCTTCTTCCGCGCCTTCTTTCCGCTCGGACGCTCTCCCTCCCCCCCGCCGGAGGCCCTGAAAACAAAGGCCTCCGACGATGCCCGCGCACCCATGGCTCCCGGCACGCGGACGCAACTAGGGGGAGGGGTGGCGGCAGCGCCAGCCTTGGCCGCCTTCGGTGGTTTGGCGGCCTTGGAGGCGGGGCAGTTCTTACGAACATGCCCCACCTCCCTGCAGGCATGGCACCGCACGCCGTCCGACGTCCAGAAGACGCGGTAGGCAGTCCCCTCGTGCACCACATTAAAGTGCCCTTCTGTCACGTCCTCCCGCGCCAGCCGGACAAAGAGCTGGCGGCGGAAGGAGAACACGTGGCGCAGGCTGTTCTCCCTGAGGCCGAGCGGTATGGGGTTGATCCCTGACCTTACCTCCCCCAGTTGTTGTAGGTGAGGGAGGAGGAGCTCAGCGGGAACAAAGGGCGGGACGTTCGACACGATGACCCTCTGCGCGGTGGCCTCGAGAGGATCCACCGGCAGGAACGTCCCGCCCACCGTGAGCCCCTTTTCGAGGGCCAGGGACACCGCCCGCTCCGACCCCAGGAAGAAAACAGCCTTCCCAGACATCTTGGAGGCTGCGACAATGGCCGAGGGGCCGACTACCCCAGCCATCGCCCGCACGCACTCCTCAATGCTCATTGTGGGGTGAGTGTAGCTCTTGACCCCGTGTTTTCTAGTAATTAATCTAAATGGTGGCAGGGCAGCGGGTGGCGCAGGAGGTGCTGTGGAAGCGGTTGCCACCTGCGCATACGTCCTTGCTGGCCCTGCCACCGGCGTGGATGGGGTCGCCATCACGGGGTCCCTTTAAGGGCTACACCCACCCCAAAGTCACAGGCCTTAATGGTCTTTAATGGCCTCTTATGTTCACTGAGCAGAGGAGCCCTTAACGAGGCACCTCTCCCCTCGTTGACAATTGGGGAGAGGCCTTGCTCCCTCTGCTCAGTTGTCTTAATTGTTTTTTTTTTTTTTTTTAAATTTGGAAGGAAAGGGTTCTCAGAGAGAGAGGGGAGAAACAGAGTAGCAGAGAAAAGAGAGAGGGGGGTGGGAAGGGGGGTGGGAAGGGGGGGGGCTGCGAGGGCAGGTCTCTCCTCGCAGCTGTGGGTGGGTGCACTCCCCAGATGGCAAAACACAAAAGTCTTTGAGGTGGTCTTCAGGTGGGGGGAGAAGATGTCTTCACCTGGGGTAGCTGGAGCCACCAGGCACTCCTAACGATCTTTAATTGGGTGATTAATAACAATCTTCAGCCTGGTAGCTCCAGCTATCCCAGGCTAGGCAAATGTGGGGGGTGGGGGGGGTTCCAATTGTGGGGGGGGGCCCTAGTTGTAAGCACGGCCCCCACGCACACTACCACACACACACACACCCCCCCGCGATGTTCCGGCCCTCAGTGGTCTTCTTTCCTCCCCCCACCGATACAACAAAGTCTGTTTGGGGAAATGCACCCACACCCACCTGTAGAGTAGTTGAGTCTCCCTCCTTCCACACTGGATGGTTGTTGTGGTTTTTCCCCCTCTCTCCAACTCTTTGCAGAAATGATAAAGTTGTTTAAAGTTTTCTGCTTTCTCCTCCTCTCCCTCTGGATAGAAGTTGTAGTGAAGCCCCTTCCTTCCTTCTCTTCCTGGGCTGGTCTCAGGGCTCTCCAGACAGGAGCTCAAGTTACTAGCTGCTCTCCTCACTGCTCACAGCTCCAACTCAGTAGGACACGCCTCTACTGCTCTCCAATTGGTCCTTGTGCATGAATGACAGAAGGATAGTTTGCAGGTGAAGCAGGTATCAGGAAGGCGAATGGAATGTTGGCCTTCATTGCGAGAGGGATGGAGTACAAAAGCAGGGAGGTCCTGCTGCAACTGTACAGGGTATTGGTGAGGCCGCACCTGGAGTACTGCATGCAGTTTTGATCACCTTACTTAAGGAAGGATATACTAGCTTTGGAGGGGGTACAGAGATGATTCACGAGGCTAATTCCGGAGATGAGGGGGTTACTTTATGATGATAGATTGAGTAGACTGGGTCTTTACTCGTTGGTGTTCAGCAGATGAGGGGTGATCTTATAGAAACATTTAAAATAATGAAAGGGACTGACAAGATAGAGGCAGAGAGGTTGTTTCCACTGGTCGGGAAGACTAGAACTAGGGGGCACAGCCTCAAAATACGAGGGAGCCAATTTAAAACCGAGCTGAGAAGGAATTTCTTCTCCCAGAGGGTTGTGAATCTGTGGAATTCTCTGCCCAAGGAAGTAATTGAGGCTAGCTCATTGAATGTATTCAAATCACAGATAGATAGATTTTTAACCAATAAGGGAATTAAGGGTTATGGGGAGTGGGCAGGTAAGTGGAGCTGAGTCCACGGCCAGATCAGCCATGATCTTGTTGAATGGCGGAGCAGGCTCGAGGGGCTAGATGGCCTACTCCTATTCCTAATTCTTATGTTCTTATGTTGTTGTGACCTGGGTGTCCTTGTACGTAAATCACAGAAAGTTAACATGCAGGTAAAGCAAGCAATTGGAAAGCACATAGTATGTTAGCCTTTGTTACAAAGGAATTAGAGTACAAGAGTAAAGAATTCTTACTGCAATTATACAGGGCGTTGGTGAGGTCACACCTGGAGTACTGTGTACCGTTCTGGTCTCCTTGCCTTAGAGGGAGTGCAACAAAGGTTCATTCGACTGGTACCTGGGATGAAGGGTTGACCGACCAGGAGAGATTAAATCGACTAGGCCGATATTTCCTCGCGTTTAGAAGAATGAGAGGTGATCTAATTGAAACATATGCAATTCTTAAGTGGCTTGATAGGGTTAATGCTGAGACGATGTTTCCCCTACCTGGGGAATCTAGAAAATGGGGTCACAGTCTCAAAATAAGGGGTCGGCCATGAGGAGAAATTTCTTCACACAAATGGTTGTGAATATTTGGAATTCGCTGCCTCAGAGAGCCGTGGATGTTCAGTTGTTGAGTTTTTGGGAACAAAGAGATTTAAGAGATATGGGGATAGGGCGCGGTGGAGTTGAGGTCGAAGATTAGCCATGATCTTGTTGATTGGCAGACCAGGCTCCTATTTCTCATGTTACATAAGAACATAAGAAATAGGAGCAGCAGTAGGCCATACGGCCCCTTGAGCCTGCTCCGCCATTTAATTAAATCATGGCTGATTTGATCATGGACTCAGCTCCACTTCCCCATAACCCCTTATCGTTTAAGAAACTCTATTTCCGTCTTAAATTTATTCAATGTCCCAGCTTCCACAGCTCTCTGAGGCAGCGAATTCCACAGATTAGCAACCCTCTGAGAGAAGAAATTTCTCCTCATCTCTGTTTTAAATGGGCGGCCCCTTATTCTAAGATCAGGCCCTCTAGTTCTAGTCTCCCCCATCAGTGGAAACATCCTCTCTGGATCCACCTTGTCAAGCCCCCTCATAATCTTATACGTTTCAATTAGATCACCTCTCATTCTTCTGAATTCCAATGAGTATAGGTCTAACCTACTCAACCTTTCCTCATAAGTCAACCCCTCATCCCAGGAATCAACCAAGTGAATCTTCTCTGAACTGCTTCCTTTCGTAAATATGGAAACCAAAACTGCACGCTGTATTCCAGGTGTGGCCTCACCAATACCTTATATAGCTGTAGCAAGACTTCCATACTTTATACTCCATCCCCTTTGCAATAAAGGCCAAGATACCATTGGCCTTCCTGATCACTTGCTGTACCTGCATACTAACCTTTTGTGTTTCATGCACAAGTACCCCCATGTCCCGCTGTACTGCGGCACTTTGCAATCTTTCTCCATTTAAATAATAACTTGCTCTTTGATTTTTTTTCTGCCAGAGTGCATGACCTCACATGTTTCAACATTATATTCCATCTGCCACATTTTTGCCCACTCACTTGGCCTGTCGATATCCTTTTGCAGATTTTTTGTGTGCTCCTCACACATGGCTTTTCCTCCCATCATTGTGTCATCAGCAAACTTGGCTACATTACACTCACTCCCTTCTTCCAAGTCATTTATATAGATTGTAAATAGTTGGGGTCCCAGCACTGATCCCTGTGGCACCCCACTAGTTATTGGTTGCCAACTAGAGAATGAACCATTTTTCCCGACTCTCTATTTTCTGTTAGTTAGCCAATCCTCTATCCATGCTAATATATTACCGCCAACCCCATGAACTTTTATCTTGTGCAGTAACCTTTTATGTGGCATCTTGTCAAATGTCTTCTGGAAGTCCAAATACACCACATCCACTGGTTTTCCTTTATCCAGCCTGTTCATTACATCCTCAAAGAACTCTAGCAAATTTGTCAAACATGACTTCCCCCCTCATAAATCCATGCTGACTCTGCCTGACCGAATTTTGCTTTTCCAAATGTCCTGCTATTGTTACTGCTTCTTTAATGATGCTGTAATGCCACATTACAACAAAATTCTAAAGGGGCAAAGTGTGTTAAAAAGACAAGCCTAAAGGCTCTGTGCCTCAATGCGAGGAGTACTTGGAATAAGGTGGACCAATTAACTGTGCAGATAGCAGTTAACAGATATGATGTAATTGGCATCATGGAGACATGGCTCCAGGGTGACCAAGGCTGGGAACTCAACATCCAGGGGTATTCAAAATTTAGGAAGGATAGATAGAAAGGAAAAGGAGGTGGGGTGGCGTTGCTAGTTAAAAAGGAAATTAATGCAATAGTAAGGAAGGACATTAGCTTGGATGATGTGGAATCTGTATGGGTGGAGCTACGGAATTCCAAAGGGCAGAAAACGCTAGTGCGAGTTGTGTACAGACCACCAAACAGCAGTAGTGAGGTTGGGGACAGCATCAAACAAGAAATTAGGGATGCGTGCAATAAAGGTACAGCAGTTATCATGGGCGACTTTAATCTACATATTGATTGGGCTAACCAAACTGGTAGCAATGCGGTGGAGGAGGATTTCCTGGAGTGTTTTAGGGATGGTTTTTGAGACCAATATGTCGAGGAACCAACTAGAGGGCTGGCCATCCTAGACTGGGTGATGTGTAATGAGAAAGGACTAATTAGCAATCTTGTTGTGCGAGGCCCCTTGGGGAAGAGTGACCATAATATGGTAGAATTCTTTATTAAGATGGAGAGTGACACAGTTAATTCAGAGACTAGGTCCTGAACTTAACAAAAGGTAAATTCGATCGTATGAGAAATGAATTGGCTAGAATAGATTGGCGAGTGATACCTAAAAGGGTTGACGGTGGATAGGAAATGGCAAACATTTAAAGATCAAATGGATGAACTTCAACAATTGTACATCCCTGTCTGGAGTAAAAATAAAAGAGGGAAGATGGCTCAACCGTGGCTAACAAGGGAAATTAGAGGTAGTGTTAAATCCAACGAAGAGGCATATAAATTGGCCAGAAAAAGCAGCAAACCTGAGGACTGGGAGAATTTTGTAATGCAGCAGAGGAGGACAAAGGGTTTAGTTAGGAGGAGGAAAATATAGTATGAGCGGAAGCTTGCTGGGAACATAAAAACTGACTGCAAGAGCTTCTATAGATATGTGAAGAGAAAAAGCTTAGTGAAAACAAACGTAGGTCCCTTGCAGTCAGATTCAGGTGAATTTATAATGGGGAACAAAGAAATGGCAGACCAGTTAAACAAATACTTTGGTTCTGTCTTCACGAAGGAAGACACAAATAACCTTCCGGAAATAATAGGGGACCGAGGGTCTAGTGAGAAGGAGGAACTGAAGGAAATCTTCATCAGGCGGAATATTGTGTTCGTGAAATTGATGGGATTGAAGGCCGATAAATCCTCGGGGCCTGATAGTCTGCATCCCAGAGTACTTAAGGAAGTGGCACTAGAAATAGTGGATGCATTGGTGATCAATTTCCAACAGTCTATCGACTCTGGATCGGTTCCTATGGACTGGAGGGTAGCGAATGTAACACCACTTTTTAAAAAAGGATGGAAGAGAGAAAACAGGTAATTATAGACCGGTTAACCTGACATCAGTAGTGGGGAAAATGTTGGAATCAATTATAAATGATGAAATAGCAGCACATTTAGAAAGCAGTGATGGGATTGGTCCAAGTCAGCATGGATTTCTGAAAGGGAAATCCTGCTTGACAAATCTTCTAAAATGTTTTGAGGATGTAACTAGTTGAGTGAATAAGGGAGAACCAGTGGATGTGGTGTATTTGGACTTTCAAAAGGCTTTTGACAAGGTCCCACACAAAAGACTGGTGTGCAAAATTAAAGCACATGGTATGGGGATAATGTATTGACGTGGATAGAGAAATGGTTGGCAGACAGGAAGCAAAATGTAGGAATAAGCGGGTCCTTTTCAGAATGGCAGGCAGTGACTAGTGGGGTGTCGCAGCACTCAGTGCTGGGACCCTAAGAGGCTGCAGGGTGACTTGGAAGGTTAGGTGAGTGGGCAAACGCATGGCAGATTCAGTATAATGTGGATAAATGTGAGGTTATCCACGTTGGTGGCAAAAACATGAAGGCAGAATATTATCTGAATGGCGGCAGATTAGGAAAAGGGGAGTTGCAACGAGACCTTGGTGACATGGTACATCAGTCATTGAAAGTTGGTATGCAGGTACAGCAGACGGTAAAGAAGGCAAATGCTATGTTGGCCTTCATAGCTAGGGAATTTGAGTACAGGAGCTGGGAGGTCTTACTGCAGTTGAACAGAGCCTTAGTGAGGCCTCACCTGGAATATTGTGTTCAGTTTTGGTCTCCTAATCTGAGGAAGGATGTTCTTGCTATTGAGGGAGTGCAGCGAAGGTTCACCAGACTGATTCCCAGGATGGCAGGACTGACATATGAGGAGAGACTGGATCGACTGGGCCTGTATTCACTGGAGTTTAGAAGGATGAGAGGGCATGTCATAGAAACATATAAAATTCTGACGGGACTGGACAGGTTAGATACAGGAAGAATGTTCCCGATGTTGGGGAAGTCCATAACCACTCACCTAACCTGTCCAAGTCACCCTGCCGCCTCTTAGCATCCTCCTCATAGCTCACATCGCCACCCAGCTTAGTGTCATCTATAAACTTGGAGATATTACACTCAATTCCTTCATCTAAATCGTTAATGTATATTGTAAAGAGCTGGGGTCCCAGCACTGAGCCCTGCGGTACCCTGCCATTCTGAAAAGGACCCGTTTATCCCGACTCTCTGCTTCCTGTCTGCCAACCAGTTCTCTATCAACGCCAGTACATAATCCCCAATACCATGTGCTTTAATTTTGCACACCAATCTCTTGTGTGGGACCTTGTCAAAAGCCTTTTGAAAGTCCAAATACACCACATCCACTGGTTCTCCCTTGTCCACTCTACCAGTTACATCCTCAAAAAATTCTGGAAGATTTGTCAAGCATGATTTCCCTTTCATAAATCCATGCTGACTTGGACCGATCCTGTCACTGCTTTCCAAATGCACTGTTATTTCATCTTTAATAATTGATTCCAACATTTTCCCCACTACTGATGTCAGGCTAACCTGTCTATAATTACCCGTTCTCTCTCTCCCTCCTTTTTAAAAAAGTGGTGTTACATTAGCTACCCTCCAGTCCATAGGAACTGATGCAGAGTCGATAGACTGTTGGAAAATGATCACAAATGCATCCACTATTTCCCGGGCCACTTCCTTAAGTGCTCTGGGATGCAGACTATCAGGCCCTGGGGATTTATCGGCATTAAATCCCATCAATTTCCCTGTCACAATTTCCCGGCTAATAAGGATTTCCTTCAGTTCCTCCTTCTCACTCGAACCTCGGTCCCTTAGTATTTCCGGAAGGTTATTTGTGTCTTCCTTCATGAAGACAGAACCAAAGTATTTGTTTAACTGGTCCGCCATTTCTTTGTTCCCCATTATAAATTCACCTGAATCTGACTGCAAGGGACGTACGTTTGTTTTCACTAATCTTTTTCTCTTCACATATCTATCGAAGCTTTTGCAGTCAGTTTTTATGTTCCCAGCAAGCTTCCTCTCATACTCTATTTTCCCCCTCCTAATTAAACCCTTTGTCCTCCACTGCTGTATTATAAAATTCTCCCAGTCCTCAGGTTTGCTGCTTTTTCTGGCCAATTTATTTGCCTCTTCCTTGGATCTAACTCTATCCTTAATTTCCCTTTTAGCCACAGTTAAGCCACCTTCCCCGTTTTATTTTTACTCCAAACAGGGATGTACAATTGTTGAAGTTCATCCATGTGATCTTTAAATGTTTGCCATTGCCTATCTGCCGTCAACCCTTTAAGTATCATTTGCCAGTCTATTCTAGCCCATTTACGTCTCATTCCATCGAAGTTACCTTTCTGTAAGTTCAGGACCCAAGTCTCTGAATTAACTGTGCCAATCTCCATCTTAATAAAGAATTCTACCATATTATGGTCACTCTTCCCCAAGGGGCCTCGCACAACAAGATTGCTAATTAGTCCTTTCTCATTACATATCACCCAATCTAGGATGGCCAGCTCTCTCGTTGGTTCCTCGACATATTGGTCTGGAAAACCAACTCTAATACACTCCAGGAAATCCTCCTCCACTGCATTGCTACCAGTTTGGTTAGCCCAATCAATATGTAGATTAAAGTCGCCCATGATAACTGCTGTACCTTTATTGCACGCATCCCTAATTTCTTGTTTGATGCTGTCCCCAACCTCACTACTACTGTTTGGTAGTCTGTACACAATTCCCGCTAGCGTTTTCTGCCCTTTGGTATTCCGTAGCTCCACCAATATCGATTCCACCTCATCCAAGCTAATGTCCTTCCTTACTATTGCATTAATTTCCTCTTTAACCAGCAACGCCACCCCACCTCCTTTTCCTTTCTGTCTTTCTTTCCTGAATGTTGAGTTCACAGCCTTGGTCACCCTGGAGCCATGTCTCCGTGATGCCAATTACATCATATCCGTTAACTGCTATCTGCGCAGTTAATTCATCCACCTTATTACGAATAATCCTCGCATTGAGGCACAGAGCCTTCAGGCTTGTCTTTTTAACACACTTTGCCCCTTTAGAATTTTGCTGTAATGTGGCCCTTTTTGATTTTTGCCTTGGGTTTCTCTGCCCTCCAATTTTACTTTTCTTCTTTCTATCTTTTGCTTCTGTCCCCATTCTACTTCCCTCTGTCTCCCTGCATCAGTTCCCATCCCCCTGCCATATTAGTTTAACCCCTCCCCAACAGCACTTGCAAACACTCCCCCTAGGACATTGGTTTTGGTCTTGCCCAGGTGCAGACCGTCCGGTTTGTACTGGTCTCACATTCCCCAGAACCAGTTCCAATGTCCCAGGAATTTGAATCCCTCCCTTCTACACCACTCCTCAAGCCACGTATTCATCTGAGCTATCCTGCAATTCCTACTCTGACGAACACGTGGCACTGGTAGCAATCCTGAGATTACTATTTTTGAGGTCCTACTTTTTAATTTAACTCCTAGCTCCCTAAATTCGTCTTGTAGGACCTCATCCCGCTTTTTACCTATATCGTTGGTACCTATATGCACCACGACAACTGGCTGTTCACCCTCCCCCTTCAAAATGTGCTGCAGCCGCTCTGAGACATCCTTGACCCTTGCACCAGGGAGGCAATATACCATCCTGGAGTCTCGATTGCAGCCACAGAAACGTCTATCTATTCCCCTTACAATAGAATCCCCTACCACTATAGCTCTCCCACTCTTTTTCCTGCCCTCCTGTGCAGCAGAGCCACCCACGGTGCCATGAACTTGGGTGCTGCAGCTCTCCCCTGATGAGTCATACCCCTCAACTGTACCCAAAGCGGTATATCTGTTTTGCAGGGGGATGACCGCAGGAGACCCCTGCACTACCTTCCTTCCACTGCTCTTCCTGTTAGTCACCCATCCCCTATCTGGCTGTGTACCATTTACCTGCGGTATGGCCAACTCAATAAACGTGCTATTCACGACATCCTCAGCATCGCAGATGCTCCAGAGTAAATCCACCCGCAGCTCCAGTGCCGCATTGCGGTCTGTCAGGTGCTGCAGGCGGATGCACTTCATGCACGTGTAGTCGTCAGGGACACTGGAAGCATCCGAGTTCTCACAAAGCACAGGAGGAGCATGACATGTGTCCGAGCTCTCCTGCCATGACTTAACCCTTAGATTAACTTAATTTGGCAACAACAATGCTAAAGGTTACCTACTGATAAAGAAAAAGAAAAATTACTCACAATCACCAGTCAATCACTTACCCCCTTGGCTGTGACAACCCCAGCCTATCCAACCTTTCCTCACAGCTAAAATTCTCCTGTCCAGGCAACATCCTCATAACTCTCCTCTGTACCCGCTCTGGTGCAATCACATCTTTCCTGTAATGTGGTGACCAGAACTGCACACAGTACTCGAGCTGTGGCCTAACCAGGGTTTTATATGTTTCAAGCATAACCTCCCTGCTATTGTATCCAATGCCTTGGCTAATAACCTCAAGTATTCCATATGCCTTCTTAACCACCTTATCTACCTGGCCTGCTACCTTCAGGGGTCTGTGGACCTGCACTCTAAGGTTCCTTTGTTCTTCTACACTTCTCAGTGTTCTACCATTTAATGTGTATGCCCTTGCCTTGTTATCCCTCCCCAAATGCATTACCTCACACTTCTCCGGATTGAATTCCATTTGCCACTGTTCTACCCACCTGACCAGTTCATTGATATCTTTCTGCAGTCTACAGCTTTCTTCTTCATTATCAACCACACAGTCAATTTTAGTATCACCTGCAAACTTCTTAATCATACCCCCTACATTCAAATGTAAACCATTTATGATATATGCCACAAAAAGCAAGAGACCTAGTACTGAGCCCTGCGGAACTCCACTGGATACAACCTTCCAGCCTACCATCCACCAACCATTACCCTTTGCTTCCTGCCTCTGAGCCAATTTTGGATCCAACTTGCCACTTTGCCCTGGATCCCATGGGCATTTACTTTTGTGACCAGTCTGCCATGTGGGACCTGATTAAAAATCTTGCTAAAATCCATATACACCACATCATACGCACTGCCCTCATCAACCCTCCTGGTTACCTCCTCAAAAAATTCAATCAAGTTAGTCAGACATGACCTTCCCTTAACAAATCCATGCTGACTGTCCTTGATTAACCTGTGTCTTTCTAAATGAAGATTGATCCTGTCTCCCTGAATTTTTTCACAATAATTTTCCCACCACCAAGGTTCGGCTGACTGGCCTGTAATTTCTCCCTTCTTAAAAAAATATACAACATTAGCAGTCCTCTGGCACCACACCTGTAGCCAGAGAGGACTGGAAAATGATGGTCAGATCCTCTTTTGTTTCTCTGTACAGCCTGGGATACATTTCATCCGGGCCTGGGGATTTATCCACTTTCAAAGCTGCTAAGCCCCTTAATACTTCCTCTCTCACTATGTTTATTTAATCTAATATTCCAAACTCGTCCTGATTGTAATGTCTGCATTGCCCCTCCCTTTTGTGAAAACAGATGCAAAGTATTCATTAAGAACCATACCCACGTCTTCTGCCTCCACACACAATGACCGTTCACTTGTCAACAAGGCCTTTGCTTATTGTGGATGATTGCATCGACATCATGGCCTTGACGGAAGCTGGCTGAGAGGTGATGACACCTTCCCCCAAATGAAGGCTCGCCGCCTGGCTCTACCTTCCACACCTGCCCTCCCAGACCGCCATGGTGGCTCTTAACACCAGATCACACCTTGGTCTGTCCCCTATTCCTCTGAAACTTTCCCCTCCTTTGAGCATCTCACCCTGTTCCACCCCTCTTACCACTCATTTAAAATCCTCATTCTCTACCGCCCACCCAACCAACATAGACATTTTCTCACCGAGATATCTTCGCTGCTTTCCTCCCGCAGCGTCTGCACCGAGCAACTTCTCCTCCTCGGTGATTTCAACCTCCATCTCAATTCACCCTCTCCTCTCAGTTCGCTGCCCTCCTGTCTTCCCTTAATCTCTCCCTCCATGTAAACTCCCCAACCCATATTCACGGCCAGCCCTTTGACCTTACCATTTCACATGGCCTCGCTCCCCCCTCATGTCAATCACAGATAAAGCCATCTGTAATCACTTCCTTGTATCGCTCTCCACCCACATCCTCCATCCCCCTCCCAACCCTACTTCATTCTGTGTCTGCCCCTGGAAAAAAAACTCTGTCTCAATTGAATAACAACTGCTGTTAAGAGAAGCAAAATAGGAAAGAAATCCAGGCTAATTTTTGATGAAAAAGGGATAAGATAGATGAAACGTCATTTTACACGCCATGATATTATGTCCGAGGCTCTATCAGGCAACGGAGTGTTGTTTAACTTATGGGAATGCCAACAGTTTGTATAGTAGTATGAGTTGAGACATGTCACCAGCTCACCAATTTATTCACAGTCAAATGGCAGGCCAAAACATGCTGTTGATGTTGTAAAGGCACTCTGAGGAAAAACACGTCAAGCACAGGCTTACCCTTGCTGACTGTTTTAATAACCAAGTGAGATATTGGACAGCTGATGTGGAAATGTATTTTTATCTAAGCTGATACCATACGGTATTTGTGTGCCCTTTGCAATATATATATATTAAAATGGAGGCCTGGCCCTTCCAGAACTTTCTGCATTTTAGCAGTCAGCTTGCATAAACAGCTAAACCTGGTTTGAGATGGCTGATGGCCATCAGACAGCTAGGAGACAAGTCATGCTGAGACAAGTACCCCCCCATGGTGCTTTACTATTGTCTACACGACACCAGTTCCATGTCACCCCACCCTTATCTTCTAGCCATTATCTCTTGCAGAGACCTCATCCATTTGATGCAAACAGATAAACTGACCAGGAAATTGAACTATCCTGACACAATACAAGACAGATGATAGCCCATTACCTATGACTCATGGAGTAATGGCTGGCTGGCCAACTGATAACCCTGACAAAAGGAAATATCTGGATACCATGTCAGGACCAGGATATAGTAATTAACTCTTTATCTGTATTCACTGACTGTGAGACAGAGCAATACACAGGGAGAGGCCATAACTTGGGTTTTACTGTATAAATATCTTGTTAAACTGAACCATTTCGGAGGTGTTCACTTAGCCCTTGACTGAGTGTAACCTGCCCCTTGCTAGCAAGCGAATTAAAGAAACTTCTGCCGGAGCTGTAAGTGTCGGAGTCATTCTTTTCGGAGGTCGAGATTTCGACAGTTACTTCTTGGAGGTTCCACCGAGATTCATACTCTCTGTCCTGTGAGTAAAACGGATACAGGCATAGCGCCTCTCCAGTGAAAGGCTTCAGTGGCCAAACAAGGTGAGCCTTTTGCTCACAAGAGGTTTCTTCACTGTTGAATCGCATATGTAATCTGTTGTCCACAGGGGAGGTACTGCAATCTACAAGACTCGGCATTTAAAAGCTAAAGGTATTTTTTACAACCATTTCTTTCTCAGCTCGCCAGCAGAAGAGAACAGGTTCTGGAAAAATCTCGAAACAGCCCGGGGAAGGTTTCAGTAGGTAAGGGAGCGCTAGTATATCGAAAAGGGTTCCAGGTTCTTATGTGATAAGATTTTTATTGTTTTTAATTCGGAAGGGGTTCTTATGTGATAAGAGTACAGAAAAAAAAAGGAAAGCGCAATCGATCAAAGGTTCTTATGTTATAAGAGTTTGGGTATGGAACCATAAGTTTTATCCGTTTTTTATTAGGATAAGTTAAGGACTCGGTCTGTAGTGGCGTACAACGCAGACTGAGAATATTGTTTGTTGTCCTTGTTATACTGTTGTGTGCAATACCTTTGTGAGAGATTGCCATTAGAGAAACGGGAAGAGTCACTGGGGAAAATTGTGATTCGGGAAAAAAAACACACAAGGATTGATTAAGAAAAGAAACAGTAACTGATTGATCAACTACGGTTGGTTCGTGCCAACATATCTCACACACCCAGACTGAGCCCGAATTAAGAGCCTTTTCAGGCCACGTAACGGCCAGGAGAAGTGGGCATAGAGAACTCGGTTGGCCGAAAGGATTGTGAGATCAGAAACTGTGGAAAATCTTAATCATCCAGAATAGGTGCCGGAGCAAGTTAAAACACCACAAAAGGCACACCAGCCTATGTCATGCTCCAGAATTGTGGTCAGTCTTCAATTGACCAAAGAAACAAAAACCGGTAAAGTGGACTAAGGGTGAAAACAGGCCATTTCCACCCGATGGTTCATTTAATTTAGAGAGAACAACATGTCTAGAGGAGTGTCTTATAAACAGAGATCCAGGTAGAAGATAAAAAAAAGGAAAGTAATAGAAAAGGCCTGGGTTCCGATTCTTCAAGCCCATGTAAAATTAACAGAGGAAGTAAATCAAATGTAAAAAAGAGAACCTGATAGTGACTTATGGATTAAAAAAAAAAGCTAGCAAAAAAAAACTTTATTGAATGGAGAGAGACTTTTGTGAATGTCTTGTCTTTGAATGAGAGTGCGTGAATGTCTTGTCTTTGAATGAGAGTACTTCTGTGTTTCTTCCTTGTGTCTGGAAACCTGTTTGGAAAGGTTGTGGAGCTGCCTGTTTGTTTTAGCTCCACCCACTTTTTCAAACAAAGTGAAGTTTTTTAACCCTTCATAGTGTTGTCCTGTATGTGGGAAGTTTAAGACATTTTAAGTTAGAAGCGCAGGTGTGGATTTATTTGGATGAGAGGTTACGGAGCTAGGAAATGCACAAAGGATAGGTTTGTTGAGACATAGTCCCGGTGGTTAAAAGTTGTAATGACTTTAAAAAAAAAGCCTTTGTGGGTCTCTCGAGGTGCAGGCTGGGGGAGTACACTCTCATTGTCCTTGGTGTAAAATCTTGGTACAAAAGCTTCTAGCTCAGTAAGAGGATTTTTTTTTGATAAAGAGTGGCAGTACAATAGTTGAATTGGGATTTTGAGATATTTCAGGTGATCTCCTTGATCAACATTTTGGGTGTATTGGAAAAATCTTGGGTTTGGAAGCCTTTTAATAAGATTAGAAAACAAGTACTTTACATTCTGTGATCTGTGAATCACTCTAAGCATAAACGAGAAGTCCGTGTAACACACAGATTCGTCCAGTTCAGAAGCCCACACAAATGGAGTTTGTCCATGACCTACGAGCTGTGAATGAATCTACTATATTCTCACAATGCTTAAAGGATGTGGAATGAAGTATCCCGGAATGCTTTCCAGAGTCTTAAGCAGTCCCTCACTTCAGCACCCGCCTTGGGATTACCAGATTACACTAAGCTATTCAACTTATTTGTGCATCACAAGTCGGGTTTTGCACAATCTGTTTTGACTCAGTTACATGGGGACAGGCAGCGACCGGCAGCATATTTCAGTACCCAACTAGACCCAGTGGCACGCGGACTACCAGGATGTCTTCCTTCATTGGCAGCAGCTTATTATGCTATGCAACAGGCTCAGACAATAACTCTAAATCATCAGACCATTTTGTATATCCCACACGCTGTCGAGATTTTACTTACTAAATGTGCCACCTAACACCTAACCTCTGCAAGAACCATGAAATATGAAGTCGAACTGTTATCAAATCCGAACCTTATCAAAAGATGCATTACCTTAAATCCAGCCACTCTACTCCCCACGGAAGACGACGGCGAACCCTTCATGTGAAATGGTAACCGAATTAGTGACTAAACCACGTATCAATCTAACAGATGTACCAATGTGTAACCCTGATTTAGTGTACTATGTTGACGGATCAGCCCTACGAAATGATAGGGGCCAACCTAGAGCGGCTTATGCAATTGTAACTCAGTTTAATGTTGTCGAAACAGCCTCTCTTCCAGACTCCTTTTCAGCCCAACAAGCCGAATTGTTTGCGTTAACTCGAGCCTGTATTCTGGCTGAAGAACACACAGTTAATATCTACACTGACTCCAGGTATGCTTTTGGGGTATCACATGACTATGGACAAATTTGGAAGATTCGCGGGTACCTGACTTCTTCAGGAACCACTATCAAAAATGCAGGACAAGTGGAAAATCTCCTGCGAGCCATTCAATGCCCCTTGAAACTTGCCATTATCAAATGCCAAGCACATACAGGCCAGTCGAATGAGGTGGCACTTGGGAATGCCAGAGCTGATAATGCAGCTATGTCAGCAGCTCTGTCAAAAGGCGGGATGCAGGTGTCATTGTTCCCACTAAGGAAAAATAATTGCTCAGACCCGCCACCCACTATTAATGACGTGCTGGCCTTTCAGACACAGGCCAGTACGGAGGAGGTGGTGACCTGGACGAAGGATCAATGTTATAAAAATCCAGAAGGAATATGGGTTCACCACGACGGCCGCGTGGTGGCCCCCAGATCCTTACTTCCATGGATTGCCCGATGTGTTCATACATTCACACATGCGGACACAGGGGGATTGGCAGATTATATTTTGGCAACTTGGTATGCACCAGGTATTTCGGCAATTGCAAAACAAATCTGTGAAAATTGTGTTACCTGTCAGACAATGAATCCGGGTAAGACGGAAAAAGTAGAATCTGTCTCCCACCCAAATCCAGTGGGGCCTTTTGTACATTTACAAATGGATTTTATTGAATTACCTATGTGTATGGGATTCAAGTATGTATTAGTTATTGTAGATGTGTTCTCTAGATGGATTGAAGCCTTTCCATGTAAAAAGGCCGATGCCATTACCGTTGCTAAATGTTTGTTAAAAGAAATTGTACCGCGCTTCGGAATCCCTGCTAAGCTTTCTAGTGATAACGGGTCACATTTCACGGGAACTGTTATAAGAGAAATGTGTAAAGCTTTGCAGACTAATCAACGTTTTCATTGCAGTTATCATCCACAATCAGCTGGACTTGTTGAAAGATATAATGGAATGCTTAAAAATAAGCTGGCAAAACTATGCAATGACACTGGACTGAAATGGACAGAACTGCTGCCCTTAGCTTTGATGGTAATGTGATCTGAAACCAACAGAACAACAGGCCTGTCACCGCATGATATAGTTATGGGACGTCCCCAACGACTACCTTTTACAACACCATTTACTGCAAAACAGATGGACATCCACAAAATGGAGGAAAATATGTTGAATTATTGTATTGCACTAACCAAATGTATTTCCAGCTTTCATTCACAGGTAAAGGAAGCCCAAGTCAAGCCAGCGGAAGGGAAGTGTCATAACCTGGAGCCAGGGGAATTCGTTTACATCAAGATTTTTAGAAGAAAAAGCAGTCTACAGCCAAGATTCGAAGGACCATACCAGGTCTTGCTGGCGACCAATACTGCAATCAAGGTAAAGGAAAGACCAACATGGATCCACGCATCCCATTGCAAACGGACACCCGACCAGGAAGAAGGGACGAAGGAATCAGAGGAACAGAAAAAGGAAGACTGAATAAGGAACTGTATGGACTATGGGGACTGATGGTGCTGGGCTTGACAGGGTTTTACTTCGCATTATTGATTACACCAGGGGTACAGACCCGCCACCGAAGGGAATTGCACGTAAACGTATTTATGGCGCTGAGTCATAGGTATGCTCAAGAAAGAAACTTGTCGAGTTGTTGGATATGTTCCCATGTACCTGTCCACTCCGAAGGGGGTATTCCCCTGAGATCTGTCCCCTTTAACGAATCAGAAATGGTAGAATGGTTGACAGTGCAAAATAGGACAAACCTAACTAAGGGGCCAGAAACGAAGGAGCAAACAGAATGGAGGTCGGCAGGGTATAAACTCACAGCCTTCCAGGGATGGTACCAGCCCAATTATGATAATAACCATCAGCCTCCCTTCCTAAGCATTACTCCCAGAATAGGAAATCCTGAAGGTATAATATGCCTAGTGAGTAATGAGACTAAAGGACCAGAAATGGGATGCAGCAAGTGTTCCCAAATGATTAAATGGCAAGCCACAACTAATCCCACTGAGAGAAAGATAGCAACCGTTGGCTGGACAACGGTCCATAACAAAGCCCCAGGTGAAGGGTGGGAAGGTGAGACCACTCGAGTAGGGATAGTGCAAAAGGACCAGGAGCTGACGCCCTATAATTGCACCTACTTTATTTGTAGCCATAAAGCCTACCCATGGTTACCAGCCAACTGGACAGGGTCCTGGTACCCCTTATCAGATCAGTAAACACTCTAAGGGAGGCCGATGGAAGTCACAGATTTAAACGGGATTTGACGTGGCTCAACGGAATATTCAAGGTAATGGTGCCACCCTATGGAATAGCATCGACCGAATGGCAGTTACGGGAACTGGCTAACTTAGTCGAATCAGTAGCCAACGCAACTTCCCAAGTCTTTGAAGGGATAAATGACGAAATGGTAGCTATTCGAACAGTGGCTCTCCAAAATCATATGGCCTTAAATTATCTCCTAGCCAAGGAGGGAGGGACATGCGCATTAATAGGTGAAGAATGCTGTACGTATATCCCAGATAAATCAGAAGATATCGGCAGTCTAGCTGAAAACATCAGGAAAAAGGTAATAGAGTATAAACAGACAGTTGGCCAGGATGGTATCACCTTGTGGGGTTGGGCATTGGGATGGTTGTGAGCCCTGGGGAAATCTGTGGTACAGGGTTTGATCATATTCCTGCTGATAGCCTTCGCCCTGTATCTATTATTTGTCGTCATTAAGTATTGCTGTGCCAGGGTGGGAGAAACTATGTTACCTACCGAGACCACGGCTAGAGTTATGGTAGCAACAACTGCTGAAGGCTCTTGTGTGGAAATGGAAATGGAGAGACTGTACAAGATCAGAATGGATTGAGTTGTCCTTGTGAAGGACAAAATGGGGGAATGTGGAAATGTATTTTTATCTAAGCTGATACCATACGGTATTTGTGTGCCCTTTGCAATATATATATATCAAAATGGAGTCCTGGCCCTTCCAGAACTTTCTGCATTTTAGCAGTCAGCTTGCATAAACAGCTAAACTTGGTTTGAGATGGCTGATGGCCATCAGACAGCTAGGAGACAAGTCATGCTGAGACAAGTACCCCCCCCATGGTGCTTTCCTATTGTCTACACGACACCAGTTCCATGTCACCCCACCCTTATCTTCTAGCCATTATCTCTTGCAGAGACCTCATCCATTTGATGCAAACAGATAAACTGACCAGGAAATTGAACTATCCTGACACAATACAAGACAGATGATAGCCCATTACCTATGACTCATGGAGTAATGGCTGGCTGGCCAACTGATAACCCTGACAAAAGGAAATATCTGGATACCATGTCAGGACCAGGATATAGTAATTAACTCTTTATCTGTATTCACTGACTGTGAGACAGAGCAATACACAGGGAGAGGCCATAACTTGGGTTTTACTGTATAAATATTTTGTTAAACTGAACCATTTCGGAGGTGTTCACTTAGCCCTTGACTGAGTGTAACCTGCCCCTTGCTAGCAAGCGAATTAAAGAAACTTCTGCCGGAGCTGTAAGTGTCGGAGTCATTCTTTTCGGAGGTCGAGATTTCGACACTGACCAGCTCACAGACAATTTCCCGACAAGTCAACTTGCAAAACTGGGGCCAAATAAGTGATGTTTATGTCAAGAAAGCCAAACAATGCCTGGCTCTACAATAAAGGTGCCAAAGAACTTGAAAAACTAAGAATAGGAGAAGTCAGAATTCAGTCAACAGGAAAGGAGAAACAGATACCAGCACAAGTGGGAACAAAAATAAGACACAATTGTGTAAGAATTGATAATGGGAAGGTATTACAATATTGGTCAAGGCACCAGAAGATTCCAAGGGAGCAGACCGGCCCTCGGTTTAATGTGTGATCTGAAAGACGGCACCTCTGACAGTGCAGCACTCCCTCAGTACACAGATACTACCAAGAAACTACATCAGCACATCACGTTCAGAGAAAGTGAGATAGAAGTGACAGGATTTTAGATATCTGGGCCCTGATATTAACATGGAGACAGGATCTGTTATGTATTTAACCCCTTGCAACCTGTATCACACTACCACCAGAGGACCTACCTGTTGGAGTCCCAAAGGATCCCAGCATCCCTTGGGAGCACGGTATATAAGCAGGCCACCCATGAGGTACCTACACTCTGGAGTGTTATTAAAGGAGCTAAGGTCACACTTGCTCATTGTCCACAGTACTCAGTTTCATCCTTTATTATGAACGCATCAATTGGCGACGAGATAACAAAGTATTGGTCGAGTCTCTCCACGAAGGCCTCACAATCGTCCCCTTCTGCGAACTTAGAAACAGAAACATAGAAAAATAGGTGCAGTTCTTCCAGCCGAGCTGCTTATGTAAAGGGCACTCAAAACAAAGTTCTCTCTTGTCCACCCTGATCTCCATGATCAAGTGGATGGCAGGCAGCATCAACAAAGTGTGTACCATGACCGCGCAAATTTGTCACGTGATATTGAGGTCAATGACCCTGTGTTTGTACTCAATTAGAAACATACAAACATAGAAACATAGAAATTAGTGCAGGTGCAGGCCATTCGGCCCTTTGAACCTGCACCGCCATTCAATAAGATCATGGCTGATCATTCAACCTCAATACCCCTTTCCTGCTTTCTCTCCATACCCCTTGATCCCTTTGGCCGTAAGGGCCATATCTAACTCCCTTTTGAATATATCTAACGAACTGGCCTCAATAACTTTCTGCGGTAGAGAATTCCACAGGTTAACCACTCTCTGAGTGAAGAAGTTTCTCCTCATCTCAGTCTGAAATGGCATATCCCTTATTCTTAGACTGTGACTCCTGGTTCTGGAACTCCCCACCAACGGGAACATTCTTCCTGCCTCTAACCTGTCTAATCCCGTCAGAATTTTATATGTTTCTATGAGATCCCCTCTCATTTTTCTAAGCTACAGAGGATACAAGCCCAGTTGATCCAGTCTCTCCTCATGTGTCAGTCCTGCCATCCCAGGAATCAGTCTGGTGAACCTTCGGTGTTCTCGCTCAATAGTAAGAACGTCCTTCCTCAGACTAGGAGACCAAAACTGAACACAATATTCTAGGTGCAGCCTCACCAAGACTCTGTACAACTGCAGTAAGACCTCACTGCTCCTATACTCAAATGCTCTAGCTATGAAGGCCAACATACCATTTGCCTTCTTCACCGCCTGCTGCACCTGGATGTCAAACTTCAATGACTGATGTACCATGACACTCAGGTCTCGTTGCACCTCTCCTTTTCCTAATCTGTCACCATTCATATATAATTCTGTCTTCCTGTTTTTTCCACCAAAGAGGATAACCTCACATTTATCCATATTATACGGCATCTGCCATGCATTTGCCCACACACCTAACCTGTCCAAGTCACCCTGTAGCCTCTTAGCATCTTCCTCACAGCTCACACTGCCACCCAGCTTAGTGTCATCTGCAAACTTGGAGATATTACACTCAATTCCTTCATCTAAATCATTGATGTATATTGTAAATAGCTGGGGTCCAAGCACTGAACCCTGCGACACCCCACTGGTCACTGCCTGCCATTCTGAAAAGGACCCGTTTATTTCGACTCTCTGCTTCCTGTCTGCGAACCAGTTTTCTATCCACGTCAATACATTACCCCCAATACCATGTGCTTTAATTTTGCACACTAATCTCTTGTGTGGAATCTTGTCAAAAGCCTTTTGTAAGTCCAAATACACCACATCCACTGGTTCTTCCTTGTCCATTCTACGAGTTACATCCTCAAAAAATTCTAGAAGATTTGTCAAGCATGATTTCCCTTTCATAAATCCATGCTGACTTGGACCGATCCTGTCACTGCTTTCCAAATGCACTGCTATTACATCTTTAATAATTGATTCCAACATTTTCCCCACTACCGATGTCAGGCTAACTGGTCTATAATTCCCTGTTTTCTCTCTCCCTCCTTTTTTAAAAAGTGGGGTTACATTAGCTACCCTCCAGTCATAGGAACTGATCCAGAGTCAATAGACTGTTGGAAAATGATGACCAATGCATCCACTATTTCTAGGGTCACTTCCTTAAGTACTCTGGGATGCAGCCTATCAGGCCCTGGGGATTTGTCGGCCTTCAATCCCATCAATTTCCCTAACACAATTTCCTGACTAATAAGGATTTCGTTCCATTCCTCCTTTTCGCTAGACCCTCGAATCCCTAGTATTTCCAGAAGGTTATTTGTGTCTTCCTTAGTGAAGACAGATCCAAAGTATTTGTTCAATTGGTCTGCCATTTCTTTGTTCTCCATTATAAATTCACCTGATTCTGACTGCAAAGGACCTACGTTGGTCTTCACTAATCTTTTGCTCTTCACATATCTATAGAAGCTTTTGCAGTCAGTTTTTATGTTCCCTGCAAGCTTCCTCTCATACTCTAGTTTCCCCCTCCTAATTAGACCCTTTGTCCTCCTCTGCTGAATTTTAAATTTCTCCCAGTCCTCAGGTTTTCTGCTTTATCTGGCCAATTTATATGCCTCTTCCTTGGATTTAACACTATCCCTAATTTCCCTTGTTGAGCCAACTTCCGCGTTTTATTTTTACTCCAGACAGGGATGTACAATTGTTGAAGTTTATCCATGTGATCTATAAATGTTTGCCATTGCCTATCCACCGTCAACCCTTTAAGTATCATTTGCCAGTCTATCCTAGCCAATTCACGTCTCATACCATTGAAGTTACCTTTCCTTAAGTTCAGGAACCGAGTCTCTGAATTAACACTGTCACTCTCCATCTTAATAAAGAATTCTACCATATTATGGTCACTCTTCTCCAAGGGGCCTCACACAACAAGATTGCTAATTAGTCCTCTCTCATTACACAACACCTAGTCTAGGATGACCAGCTCTCTAGTTGGTTCCTCAACATATTGATCTAGAAAGCCATCCCTAATACACTCCAGGAAATCCTCCTCCACCGCATTGCTACCGGCTTGGTTAGCCCAATCTATATATAGATCAAAGTCGCCCATGATAACTGCTGTACCTTTATTGCACGCATCCCTAATTTATTGTTTGATGCTAACCCCAACCTCACTCACTGTTTGGTGGTCTGTACACAACTCCCACTAGCGTTTTTTGCCCTTTGGTAATCCGCAGCTCTACCCATACAGATTCCACATCATCCAAGCTAATGTCCTTTCTTACTAGTGCGTTAATTTCCTCTTTAACCAGCAACACTACTCCATCTCCTTTTCCTTTCTGTCTATCATTCCTGAATTTTGAATAACCCTGGATGTTGAGTTCCCAGCCTTGGTCACCCTGGAGCCATGTCTCCGTAATCCCAATTATATTATAATCGTTAATAGCTGCCTGCGCAGTTAATTCATCCACCAATTATGGACATGGTCCAAAATGGCTCGCTGGCACTGTCATAGCCAAAGAGGGGAGTAGGGTGTTTCAGGTCAAATTGGCCAATGGACTAACGTGCAGAAAACTTTTGGACCAAATCAAATTGCGGTTCACCAACAGCTACGAACAACCGGAAGAAGCCCCCACCAACTCTGACCCTCCAACACACACACAAGTGGCAACCGACATCATGGCTGACCAACAAGCTGAACTCACCGTCCTTCCAGTGTCCCTGACTACTATGTGTGTGGGAAGTGTGTCCAGCTGCAGCTCCTGACAAACTGCATTGCGGAACTGGAGCTGCTGGTGGATTCACTCTGGAGCATCCGCGATGCTGAGGATGTCATGGATAGCACATTTAGTGAGTTGGTCACACCGCAGGTAAAGGTTACACAGCCAGATAGGCAATGGGTGACCATCAGGCAGAGCAATAGTAGGAAGGTAGTGCAGGAGTCCCCTGCGGTCATCTCCCTCCAAAACAGATACACCACCTTGGGTACTGTTGGGGGAGATGGCTCATCAGGGGAAGGCAGCAGCAGCCAAGTTCATGGCACCATGGGTGGCTCTGCTGTGCAGGAAGGCAGGAAAAAATGTGGGAGAGCTATAGTGGTAGAGGATTACATAGAAACAGAGAAAATAGTTGCAGGAGTAGGCACCACCATTCTGCACCACCATTCAATAAGATCATGGCTGATCATTCACCTCAGTACCCCTTTCCTGCTTTCTCTCCATACCCCTTGATCCCTTTAGCCGTAAGGGCCATATCCAACTCCCTCTTGAATATATCAACAACTCTCTGTGGAAGAGAATCCACAGCTTAACAACTCTCTGAGTGAAGAGGTTTCTCCTCATCTCGGTCCTAAATGGCTTACCCCTTATCCTAGACTGTGACCCCTGGTTCTGCACTCCCCCAACATCGGGAACATTCTTCCTGCATCTAACCTGTCAGTCCCGTCAGAATTGTCTTTGTTTCTATGAGATCCCCTCTCATTCTTCTAAACGCCAGTGAATACAGGCCCAGTTGATCCAGTCTCTCCTCATATGTCAGTCCTGCCATCCCAGGAATCGTCTGGTGAACCTTCGCTGCACTCCCTCAATAGCAAGAACGTCCTTCCTCAGATTAGGAGACCAAAACTGAACACAATATTCCAGGTGAGGCCTCACCAAGGCCCTGTACAGCTGCAGCAAGACCTCTCTGCTCCTATACTCAAATCCCCTAGCTATGAAGGCCAACATGCCATTTGCCTTCTTCACCGCCTGCTGCACCTGCATGCCAATCTTCAATGACTGATGTACCATTACACCCAGGTTTCATTGCACCTCCTTTTTCCTAATCTGCCGCCATTCAGATAATATTCTGCCTTCATGTTTTTGCCACCAAAGTGGATAACCTCACACCTATTCACATTATATTGCATCTGCCATACATTTGCCCACTCACCTAACCTGTCCAAGTCACCCTGTAGCCTCTTCGCGTTCTCCTCACAGCTCACACTGCCACCCAGTTTAGTGTCATCTGCAAACTTGGAGATATTACTCTCAATTCCTTCATCTAAATCATTGATGTATATTGTAAATAGCTGGGGTCCCAGCACTGAGCCCTGCGGCACCCCACGAGTCACTGCCTGCTATTCTGAAAAGGACCTGTTTATCCTGACTCTCTGCTTCCTGTCTGCGAACCAGTTTTCGATCCATGTCAATACATTACCCCCTCTCCCATGTGTTTTAATTTTGCACACTAATCTCTTGTGTGGGAACTTGTCAAAAGCCTTTTGAAAGTATAAATACACCACATCCACTGGTTCTCCCTTGTCCACTCTACTTGTTACATCCTCAAAAAATTCTACAAGATTTGTCAAGCATGATTTCCCTTTCATAAATCTATGCTGACTTGTCACTGCTTTCCAAATGCGCTGCTATTTCATCTTTAATAGTTGATTCCAACATTTTACCCACTACTGATGTCAGGCTAACTGGTCTATAATTTCCCGTTTTCTCTCTTCCCTCCTTTCTTAAAAAGTGCTGTTACATTAGCTACCCTCCAGTCCATGGGAACTGATCCAGAGTTGATAGATTGTTGGAAAATTATGACCAATGCATCCACTATTTCTAGGGCCACCTCCTTAAGTGCTCTGGGATGCAGCCTATTAGGCCCTATTAACAGGGGATTAGACAGTCATTTCTGTGGCTGCAAACAAAATTCTCGGATGGTATGTTGTCTCCCTGGTGCAAGGGTCAAGGATGTCTCGGAGCAGCTGCAGGGCATTTTGGAGGGGGAGGATATAGGTACCAACGATATAGGTAAAAAACGGGATGAGATCCTACAAGCTGAATTTAGCAAGCTAGGAGTTAAATTAAAAAGTAGGACCTCAAAGGTAGTAATCTCAGGATTGCTACTATGTCACGTGCTAGTCAGAGTAGAAATAGCAGGATGGAAACATAGAAACATAGAAATTAGGTGCAGGAGCAGGCCATTCGGCCCTTTGAGCCTGCACCACCATGCAATTAAGATCATGGCTGATCATTCAGCCTCAGTACCCCTTTCCTGCTTTCTCTCCATACCCCTTGATCCCTCTGGCCATAAGGGCCATATCTAACTCCCAAAGCTAAGATGAATACGTGGCTCGAGGAACAGTGCAAGAAGGAGGGATTCAAATTCCTGGGACATTGGAACCGGTTCTGGGGAAGGTGGGACCAGTACAAACTGGACGGTCTGCCCCTGGGCAGGACTGGAACCGATGTCCTAGGGGGAGTGCTTGCTAGTGCTGTTGGGGAGGATTTAAACTAATATGGCAGGGGGGTGGGAATCTATGCAGGGAGACAGAGGGAAGTAAAATGAGGTCAGAAGCAAAAGATAGAAAGGAGAAAAGTAAAAGTGGAGGGCAGAAAAATCAAAGATAAAGATCAAAAAGGGCCACACTACAACGTAATTCTAAAAGGACAACGGGTGTTAAAAAAACAAGCCTGAAGGTTCTGTGTCTCAATACGAGGAGCATTCGTAATAAGGTGGATGAATTAACTGCGCAGATAGCGGTAAACGTATATGATATAATTGGGATGACGGAGACATGGCTCCAGGGTGATCAAGGCTGAAAACTCAACATCCAAGGGTATTCAATATTCAAGAAAGATAGACAGAAAGAAAAAGGAGGTGGGGTAGCGTTGCTGGTTACAGAGGAGATTAACACAATATTAAGGAAGGACATTAGCGTGGATGAGGTGGAATCTGTATGAGTAGAGCTGCGGAATACCAAAGGGCAGAAAACGCGAGTGGGAGTTGTGTGCAGACCACCAAACAATCATAGTGAGGTTGGGGATGGCATCAAACAGGAAATTAGGGATGCATGCAATAAAGGTACAGCAGTTATCATGGGTGACTTTAATCGACATATAGATTGGGTTAACCAAACTGGTAGCGATACGGTGGAGAATGATTTCCTGGAGGGTACAAGGGATGATTTTTTAGACCAATATGTCGAGGAACCAACTAGAGAGCTGGCCATCTTAGACTGGGTGTTGGGAATGAGAGATTAATTAGCAATCTTGTTGTGCGAGGCCCCTTGGGGAAGAGTGACCATAATATGGTAGAATTCTTCATTAAGATGGAGAGTGACACTGTTAATACAGAGACTAGAGTCCTGAACTTAAAAAAAGGTAACTTCGATGGTATAGATGTGAATTAGCTAGGATAGACTGGCAAATGATACTTAAAGGGTTGATGGTGGATAGGCAATGGCAGACATTTAAAGATCACGTGGATGAACTTCAACAACTGTACATCCCTGTCGAGCGTAAAAATAAAACGGGGAAGGTGGCTCAACCGTGGCTAACAAGGGAAATTAGGGATAGTGTTAAATCCAAGGAACAGGCATATAAATTGGCCAAAAAAACACAAATCTGAGGACTGGGTGTAATTTAGAATTCAGAAGAGGAGGACAAAGGGTTTAATTATGAGGGGGAAAATGGTGTATGAGAGTGATAGAGAATTCAAACAGGCTGCATTTCGACAGGCTGTGAAAAAACACAGGCCACATTGCATTAAGTCATCAATCAACTTGACATTTTCAGACCTTGGGTAGCGAGCCAATTAAAACATTAAAAGACTTTCAATTAAGCCAATAAGGTCAAAGAAGGCGAGTTCTTTTCTGTAAATTGATCCAGGTATAAATACAGCCATTTTGACCATGTGGTTTCAGTAAGACAAAGGAACTGGCAATCAGCCAGCAGCATGTTACTCTCTGCCAAGATTAAAAAGTTAAAACTACCATCGGAGTTCGTATTTCATTGGAAATAATTGAGGTAAGGACTCCTCTTTTTAAAAAGTCTTCGGTCAAAAGTCTAAATTCGCCTCTCCTTCTACGCGATTCCGAAAGCCTCCGGTTTGCGAACCCTCCGGTTGGTAGTCGGCTCGAGGTCCCATAGACGTCTAAACTTCGGCGGTGTGTTAGTTAATTAATCACCGACCTATTGATCGGCTAGCAAGCCTGTGACTCGAGACCCTAGTAAAGAACTCAGTATAATGGCAGCAGGAGATAAGAACAAAGAATTGCCTACAACAGTTAAAGATGGGCAGGCACCACCAGAAGTTTCGCTAGATTTAATTCTCGAACAGTTGAAAGAATACATAGAGCAACAATTCAACTTATCTAAAACCTGTATTAAGATCGAACAAAAGTACGGAACCTCCAAAGGACAATGGTCCTTGGACGAGATTAAAAGGGTCTGGGGAAAAACGACCCGTATGAAAAATAAAGAGCGAACTAGATGGTCCCTAGCAGTTATGGGCCAGATCCAAAACTGGAATGAAATTATAATGCGTTCCCAACATGATCGAGAACTGACCAGTACAAAGGATCAATTGCAAGCTGCGACAGAAAAAGCTTGAACTTGAAAAGCTAGAAGCGGAAGTTAAAGATCTTAAAGGTGAAATTAAAGAATGGAAAAAATAATTAGGTCAAGAGACAGTAATAGGAAAAGGAAAATGTATTGATCAATTCCCAGGGTACCCATGTTTGGATAAATTAAAAGCGCAAACCCGATGACACGACCGAGGAATAGATACGGTTTCTGAATCCTCCGACAATACAGTGTCGGAGGATGATGAAGAATTAGGGGTGCGCTTTGCCCCGTTTAAAAAAAGACGAGTTGTAGTCAAATCAGAAGAGACTGCGGATGAGGGTGGAACCAAAAAAACAAAGAGAAGGGTGTACGAAGAATACTTAGTTCATGATCCGGCAGACCCAGAGAAAATTGATAAATGGTCCAAAGATTTGCCCAATCCAAAGAAAGGGGGAGTAAAAACGTGGGATCAATTGGACCGCTTAAGAAATATATATCAACTTCATCCCTGGGACGGAGTGCAAATTTTGACCATAATGGTGCCAAAAACACAGGGAAGAAAATTGCACGACAAGGTAGATGAAGCTTTGGGGCAGAATGAGCAAGAATTAGACGCAGGATGGGAGGCGATTAAACACTGGCTTCAAGCCTTCAGTCCAGCTAAGACAGACTGGGGAAAAATTGCAGCCTGCCAACAGAAAGGAACAGAGGAGGTCCTGGAGCATGACAAGCGGTTTAGATGCACGTGGCTAGAACATTCGGGTATGAATAATACGGATGAGGAAATGGATGAACAAGCGTTTGGACCCCTGAAAGCAGCTTTCGTGACAGGTCTAAAGCCAGAACTGTCCAAAATGCTTAAGGTAGTGTTACCGGACTGGGAAGGTAGAGGAACTACCTTTGCAGCATTGGTGGATCGATGTAACCAATTAGATCGGGATATGGGAGCTAAAGTCCGAGCTGTACAGGCTATGGGATGGAAATCCCAGGATTCCAATAAACAGTTATTAGGAAAATTACCCGGAAAATGTCATTATTGTGGGAAAGAAGGTCACTGGGCCAAGACGTGCAGGGCAAAACAGCAAGGTCGCAGCCGGGGAAGAGGACGCAACCAGGGATACAATTCAGCCAACAAACCAGGCTTGTCACAAGATAACGACCTCATAGAAGCATTTAAGCGACTGACAATACAACAACAGAAGGAGTTACTTGGGATAGCAAAAAACGATTAGAGCCCACCCTGGCCCCCCTCCTCGCACTAATACAACAAAGGGGAGATGGGCTATATATAACTGTGAGAGTGGGCGATAAGGATGTGGACTGTCTTTTAGACACAGGGGCGGAATTAACATGTTTACCCCTAAAATATGGAGACTTTTTGCCGTTGGATGGTAGGGCACGTACAGCCTATGGAGTTGGGGGCCATAAAATGGAAATTAAAAGGACAACACCGGTACTTATAGGGCTGGGTCCACATGAACTAACCACGCCAGTCTGGATAGGCCCAGTAGATCAACCCCTTTTGGGAATGGACGTTCTAATCCAAATAGATTCATCGTTGCATTTCGAGGATGGTCGGGTGACAAGGTCAATTAGAACTTTGAAGAAAGAAGAATTGAAGGAACACCCGATATGGGCTAAAGATAAGAACGATTGTGGCCTACTCCAGATGGATCCTGCGTCATTTACAGGGACCAAGCCTCCATGCACTAAACAGTATCCCATCAGTCCAACTGCCATCGCGGGAATCCTGCCGATTATTCAGCAATTGGAGAAACAAGGGGTGCTTATTAAAACGCATAGCTCCTCCAATAGCCCCGTGTGGCCGGTACAGAAATCTAATGAGACTTGGCGTTTGACTGTCGATTATAGGAAAGCTAACCAGTGTATTGATCAAAAAGCTCCTTTGGTCACAGATCCCTCCACCATTTTTAATGCCCTCAAACCGGAACATAAATATTTCTCGGTTATAGATATGGCCAACGGATTTTGGTCAGTGCCTCTGGCACCGGAGGTTTGACAGTGGTTTGCTTTCACGGTCCAAGGACAACAGTATACTTGGACCCGGTTACCGCAGGGTTTCCACAACAGCCCTACGGTATTCCACGTGGCTTTACAAAGCCATTTGCGAGAATTACCTCCCCTGTCATCCACAGTCATCCAATATGTAGACGATATCCTGCTAGCTTCAAACACGGAAGAACAGCATGAACAAGATTTACGAGCTTTGCTGAATCACCTTCGGCTGAAAGGACATAAAGCCAGCATCGACAAAGCACAAATATCCCAAGAAGAGGTTGTATACCTGGGACAAAAGATTTCACAAGGGAAGAGAGAACTTACCCAGGATTGAACTGCAGCCATTCGGCCTGCTAAAAATCCCACCACTATTCAGTAACTAAGGTATTTTTTGGGATTGTGTAACTTTAACAGAAATTGGATTGACTCCTTCACACAGCTTGCTCAGCCATTGAATGATATTTTAAAGGGGAAACGTGCCTCTAAAGAAGCCATCACCCTCACTAAGGAACAGCAAGAGGCCTTCCTGAGTTTGAAAAAGGCTTTGGGTTCGGCACCAGCTCTGGGAATCCCCGACAGTGGTAAGCCATTTACCCTGTTTGTCCATGAGAAAGAAGGATATATGACAGCTATACTGACACAAGAACACGGGGATCGGCAAAGACCTATTGGCTATTATTCGGCAAAACTGGATGCGGTAGCCCTCGGATGGGGAAGTTGCCTAAGGGCCATGGAAGCTACATGTCGAGCGGTAATGACCACTGCGGGTCTAGTCCTCGACCAAAAGCTGATTGTCAAGTGTCCCCACACCGTACACGCTTTGCTGTCTATGAATAGAATGTCTCAGGTGACAGCAGCAAGATGGACCCACTGGACAGCAGTTTTGGAAGCTCCTAATCTCCATATCGTCCGGGCCAGCCCGGTTAATCCCGCAACTATGCTCCCGATGTCAGAATCGAGGGAGCAAGAGGGGGGAGAATGTGAAGAGCATGACTGCGTGGAGATTTTAAAAGAAACAGAAGAAGCAGCTTTAGCAGCAGAGGAGCCTCTGCACAACCCACACCTCATCCTGTTTACAGATGGTTCCTCCTTTGTGGACAATGGTACCAGAAAAGCAGGATGGGCAGTTACAACCTTATATGAGGTAGTGGCAAAAGGATGTTTACCCTCAGGAACGTCAGCACAACAGGCCGAGTTACGGGCCCTGTCAGAATCATGTCGAATAGCAGAAGGACAGACAGCTAATGTCTACACAGATTCGCGTTATGCTTTTGGAGTCGCTCATGACTTTGGTCTGTTATGGCAGAAAAGAGGATTCCTCACTGCTGCTGGTACACCTATCCGAAATGGAAAAGAAGTCCGAGACTTACTGGAGGCCATACAATTACCTCAGGACGTGTCCATCCTGAAGTGTAAGGCCCATACCAAGGAAAATACCACGGAAGCACAGGGAAATGCCCTAGCCGACCAGGCAGTAAAGATGCCGCCTCACAGGGCGTTCCTCCAGAAGAACCAACACAGATGTGCAGATTGAAAGCACTCAGGACTCTGACACGAGACCTTCAAACAATGCAAGGCGAGTGCTCCCGAGAGGAAAAAATGGACATGGATTGAGGCAGTAATTAAGCTATGTGAAGATGGTGTCTGGAGACAAAGAGTTACCGACAAGCCAGTCGCGCCACAAGCGCTTATGCCTTTTTTAGCCCAACAGATCCACTCGTGGGGACACTTGGCCTCACAACAGATGACGGCACGGTTCCAAAAAAGCTGGTGGGGTCGGGGATTTAAAAAACATACCCAGCTGGTAGCAGACCGCTGTGTGGTCTGCCAGAAAAATAATTCTGGACCCATCACGGTAATGCCCCAACTGAGGCCCCCTGCCCCTGTCGGACCATTCCAGCATCTGCAGGTTGATTATATATCTCTTCCTTCATGCCAAGGATACACTAACATTCTTGTCATGGTCGACAGATTCTCTAGATGGGTAGAAGCTGTCCCAACTAAAAGAGCCACAGCCAATCACACTGCAAAGGTCTTGTGTAAGGATTACATTCCCCGATGGGGAGTTCCGAGTAGCAGTGACTCAGATCAGGGAACACACTTCACAGGTGCTGTCTGCCAAGAAGTCTGTAGGTTACTGAACATTACGTGGGATTTACACTGTCCTTATCATCCACAATCATCAGGACAAGTAGAGCGAATGAATCAAACTCTGAAACAACAGCTTGCCAAATATCACCAAGAAGGAACAGCATGGCCCCAGGCACTACCAATAGTGCTATGTAGCATTAGGGCAACTCCGAACAGAACTACAGGTCTAAGCCCATTTGAAATTATAACAGTAAGACCCATGTCGCTGCCAGGAACTATCGATTTACGGAAAGCTGATGTTCACTTAATGAGTGACACTTTGTTATCATACTGTCAGAACTTAACCAATGCTATTAGTTCTGTTTCCCGACAGGTATCCGCAGCTTGGGGTAATCCACCCGAAGGAGGACACGATATCATCCCGGGAGTCTGGGTGTACGTGAAAAAGTTTCATAAAGAACCTTTGGGTGCCAAGTTGGAGGGACCTTATCAAGTGTTATTGACCACCCAGGCAGCTGTTAAAGTCCAAGGAAAGAAAGCCTGGATCCACGCTTCACACGTTAAACGAGCACCCATAACTGAAGCTGAAATCTAATAAGGACAATTACTTTTCGCGAAAATGTATAAATTTACTGTAGTATTGATTGTAGGTATTCTAGGCATAGGCCTACTTCTTACTAGCCGACCCTCTGCACCAAAGGGAAATAGTAGGGTAGCAAGGGAATTACATGTAAATACCTTTTACTTTTGTATTGTTTGTTTATGTTGATTAAATGTTGTTGTGACCAGGCGGCTGTAGCTGCTGTCCCGCAGGTGAGACACCTAGCAGGTCCCAGCAGACCGTCTGTACATGGCACAGGGGTATATTATGCTTAAGGAAAGATGGTTTACTGGTTGAATTAAGATATTGATTTGGATTAAATTGGAATAAGGTTAATTAACCTGCTAAAACCAGACTTCCATTGTGGCCACGATGGAACTCGGGTTGGTGTAAATTTGTGTGGAAGATACTAGTCCGGACATGTGGCGAAACACATCAACAAATTTTAGAAGGAAACTCTATTAACATCTATGAAATTATTTTGTAGAATGTTTAACCAGTGATACCTGATGTTTTATGATTCAGTTTGTGAAAGAATCAAAGGGGGGATTGATAGAGAATTCAAACAGGCTGCATTTAGACAGGCTATGAAAAAACACAGGCCACATTGCATTAAGTCATCAATCAACTTAACATTTTCGGACCTTGGGTAGCGAGCCAATTAAAACGTTAAAAGACTTTCAATTGAGCCAATAAGGTCAAAGAAGGCGAGTTCTTTTCTGTAAATTGATCCAGGTATAAATACAGCCATTTTGACCATGTGGTTTCAGTAAGACAAAGGAACTGGCAATCAGCCAGCAGCTTGTTACTCTCTGCCAAGATTAAAAAATTAAAACTACCATCGGAAATCGTATTTCATTGGAAATTAAGAGATCTAACAGAGAGTAAGCTTGCAGGGAACATAAAAACTGACTGCAAAAGCTTCTACAGATATGTGAAGAGAAAAAGATTAGTGAAGACAAAAAGTAGGTCCCTTACAGTCAGAATCAGGTGAAGTCATAATGGGGAACAAAGAAATGGCAGACCAATTGAACAAATACTTTGGTTCTGTCTTCACTAAGGAAAACACAAATAATCATCCTTATATAATAAAAAAAATACTAGGGGAATGAGGATCTAGTGAGAAGGAGGAACTAAGGGAAATCCTTATTAGTCAGCAAATTGTGTTGGTGAAATTGATTGGATTGAAGGCCGATAAATCCCCAGGGCCTGATAGGCTGCATCCCAGAGTACTTAAAGAAGTGGCCCTAGAAATAGTGGATGCATTGGTGGTCATTTTCCAACATTCTATAGATTCTGCATCAGTTCCTATGGACTGGAGGGTAGCTAACTTTTTAAAAAAGGAGGGAGAGAAAACAGGGAATTATAGACTGGTCAGCCTGACATCGGTGGTGGGGAAAATGTTGGAATCAATTATTAAAGATGTAATAGCAGTGCATTTGGAAAGCAGTGCCAGGATCGGTCCAAGTCAGCATGGATTTATGAAAGGGAAATCATACTTGACAAATCTTCTAGAATTTTTTGAGGATATAACTAGTAGAATGGACAAGGGAGAGCCAGTGGATGTGATGTATTTAGACTTTCAAAAGGCTTTTGACAAGGTCCTACATAAGAAATTAGTGTGCAAAATTAAAGCACATGGTATTAGGGATAATGTACTGATGTGGATAGAGAACTGGTTGGCAGACAGGAAGCAGAGAGTAGGAATAAATGGGATCTTTTCAAAATGGCAGGCAGTGACTAATGGAGTACTGCAAGGTTCAGTTCTGGGGCACCAGCTATTTACAATATACATTAATGATTTAGACGAAGGAAACATAGAAACATGGAAACATAGAAAATAGGTGCAGGAGTAGGCCATTCGGCCCTTCTAGCCTGCACCGCCATTCAATGAGTTCATGGCTGAACATTCAACTTCAGTACCCCATTCCTGCTTTCTCGCCATATCCCTTGATCCCCCTAGTAGTAAGGACCTCATCTAACTCCTTTTTGAATATATTTAGTGAATTGGCCTCAACAACTTTCTGTGGTAGAGAATTCCACAGGTTCACCACTCTCTGGGTGAAGAAGTTCCTCCGCATCTCGGTCCTAAATGGCTTACCCCTTATCCTTAGACTGTGACCTCTGGTTCTGGACTTCCCCAACATTGGGAACATTCTTCCTGCATCTAACCTGTCTAACCCCGTCAGAATTTTAAATGTTTCTATGAGGTCCCCTCTCATTCTTCTGAACTCCAGTGAATACAAGCCCAGTTGATCCAGTCTTTCTTGATAGGTCAGTCCCGCCATCCCGGGAATCAGTCTGGTGAACCTTCGCTGCACTCCCTCAATAGCAAGAATGTCCTTCCTCAGGTTAGGAGACCAAAACTGTACACAATACTCCAGGTGTGGCCTCACCAATGCCCTGTACAACTGTAGCAACACCTCCCTGCCCCTGTACTCAAATCCCCTTGCTATGAAGGCCAACATGCCATTTGCTTTCTTAACCACCTGTTGCACCTGCATGCCAACCTTCAATGACTGATGTACCACGACACCCAGGTCTCTTTGCACCTCCCCTTTTCCTAATCTGTCACCATTCAGATAATAGTCTGTCTCTCTGTTTTTACCACCAAAGTGGATAAGCTCACATTTATCCACATTACACTTCATCTGCCATGCATTTGCCCACTCACCTAACCTATCCAAGTCACTCTGCAGCCTCACAGCATCCTCCTCGCAACTCACACTGCCACCCAACTTAGTGTCATCCGCAAATTTGGAGATACTACATTTAATCCCCTCATCTAAATCATTAATGTACTATCTCCAAGTTTGCAGATGACACTAACCTGGGTGGCTGTGTGTGAGGAGGATGCTAAGAGGCTGCAGGGTGACTTGGACAGGTTAGGTGAGTGGGCAAATATATGGCAGATGCGATATAATGTGGATAAATGTGAGCTTATCCACTCTGGCGGTAAAACCAGAAGGGCTGATTATTATCTGAATGGTAACAGATTGGTAAAGGGGGAGGTGCAACGAGACCTGGGTATCATGGTACATCAGTCATTGAAGGTTGGCATACAGGTACAGCAGGTGGTGAAGAATGTCATGTTGGCCTTCATAGCTAGGGGATTTGAGTATAGGAGCAGGGAGGTCTTACTGCAGCTGTACAGGGTCTTGGTGAGGCCATACCTGGAATATTGTGTGCAGTTTTGGTCTCCTAATCTGAGGAAGGACATTCTAGCTATTGAGGGAGTGCAGCGCTGATTCACCAGACTGATTCCCAGGATGACAGGACTGACATATGAAGAAAAAGTGGATTGACTAGGCTTGTATTGAATGGAATGTCGAAGAATGAGAGGGAATCTCATCGAAACATATAAAATTCTTGCAGGATTGGACAGGTTAGATGCAGGAAGAATGTTCCCGATGTTGGGGAAGTCCAGAACCAGGGGTCACAGTCTAAGGATAAGGGGTAAGCCATTTAGGACCGAGATGAGGAGAAACTTCTTCACTCAGAGAGTTGTGGGCATTTGGAATTCTCTACCACAGAAAGTTGTTGGGGCCAGTTCGTTAGATATATTCAAAAAGGAGTTAGATGTGGCTCTTACGTCTAAAGGGATCAATGGGTATGGATAGAAAGCAGGAATGGGATCCTGAAATGAATGATTAGCCATGATCATATTGAATGGTGGTGCAGGCTCGAAGGGCCGAATGGCCTACTTTTGCACCTATTTTCTATGTTTCTATGTTTCTATTCTCTCTGTATATACCTTGTCAAGCCCCCTCATAATCTTATACGTTTCGATAAGATCACCTCTCATTCATCAACCTTTCATCATAAGTCAATCCCCTCATCTCCGGAATCAACCTAGTGAACCTTCTCTAAACTGCCTCGAAAGCAAGTATATCCTTTCCTAAATATGGAAACCAAAACTGATTTTCCTTCATCAAAACTGCTACCCCTTTTTTTCCTTCTCTATCTTTCCTGAATACCTTGTACCCAGGAATATTAAGCATCCAATCCTCCCTTTTTTGAGCCAGGTCTTCGTTATCGCTACAACATCATATTCCCATGTGGCTATTTGCACCTCCAGCTCGCCAATTTTATCAACAACACATGCATTCCAAACCTAACTTGGACATTAGTATTTTCTGTGACCCCACCTAGTTCTGTATTATTGCTAACTCTAACTGCCTCAGTCCTCTATGCAGATTGTTTCTACAAGTAATGGTAGTAATGGACAGAGAACCACTGCAGTCCATTCGTTGGATACAATTTAATGACTTGCTGGGCCTCTTCAGGTGTGGGACTGGAGTCCCGGACAAGGACGTCAGGTTGGGTTTTTACATACGTCACTGTCACTTTTACCAGTTTTTTAATTGAAACTGAATTCAAATTCTCAAACTGCCATGGTGGGATCTGAAGTCGTGTTCGCTGGATCATTAGTCCAGCCTCTGGATTACCACTGTGCTACCGTAGCCACTTACATGAGCCAGTGACAGAAGTTGAGAGTCACCTTTACCTTCACAGCAACAGATTGTGCTGTGTGTCCTGGTGTTTGGCTAAAATTCCTGCTCAAACAGGTGGCATAGGTCAGTGAGTGCCCACTGAGGCCCAGCCTCCTCACACGCTGCTCCTCTGACATGTTGAGGTACAACATCTTACTCTCGAAGACCCACCTGCTGTCACGTCTCCGCCATCTTCTTTGCTGCCGTGCTTGCTGCTGTTGCTGCCGCTGTGTCACCCTCAGTGGTAATCCGAGCAACATTCCCATCTTTTCTGGGCCTCCTGCAGTCAATGGAGCCACACTACAGCCAAAAATCAGCAGTCCAACTGCTCTGCACTACTGCCAAAACCCAGCCAAAACGGCTAAACAAAATGGCTTCAAAAGTCCCAGGCAGCCAAAACTGACTGACCTTATCAGAGGTGGGATCTCTTTAAATAGTGCAGCTTCAGCCAGGGCTGAAGATGAATGAAAGGCCCCGATGGGGGTGGGAATAGGCTCTCCCGATGGGAATGGGCTCTCCTGATGGGAATGGGAATGAACTCTCCCGATGGGAATGGGAATGGGAATGGGCTCTCCCGATGGGAATGGGAATGGGCTCTCTCGATGGGGATGGGCTCTCCCGATGGGGGTGGGAATGGACGCTCCCGATGGGGGTGGGAATGGGCTCTCCCGATGGGTATGGGAATGGGCTCTCCCGATGGGTATGGGAATGGGCTCTCCCGATGGGAATGGGAATGGGCTCTCTCGATGGGGATGGGCTCTCCCGATGGGGGTGGGAATGGACGCTCCCGATGGGGGTGGGAATGGGCTCTCCCGATGGGTATGGGAATGGGCTCTCCCGATGGGAATGGGAATGGGCTCTCTCGATGGGGATGGGCTCTCCCGATGGGGGTGGGAATGGACGCTCCCGATGGGGGTGGGAATGGGCTCTCCCGATGGGTATGGGAATGGGCTCTCCCGATAGGTATGGGAATGGGCTCTCCCGATGGGTATGGGAATGGGCTCTCCCGATGGGAATGGGGGTGGGCTTTTTGTGGGGGCCATTGTGGGAATGGTGCAGGTGACGGTAGGGATGGGAAAAAGCTTGGGGACGGTGGGGTGCACGGGCTCCGGGTGGGGTGGGGAGAGGGGCGGGGCTCTGGGTGGGGTAAGGAGGCGGTGCTCTGGGTGGGGTGAAGGGGCGGGGCTCACGCGCGGGGTTTCCTGGTCTCCGGCCCCGGGGCGGGCTCGAGTCACGCGCTCGGCTTCTGACGGGAAAGACGAGAGAAACTAGCGCACTGTGTCAGGATTGGTCAGTGGCCATCACGTGATGTGGGTGGAAGGTGCACACATCGGCTTCAGGTCAGTTGATGGGGGAATGGAGCGTTCTGGACGGGATTGGTTAGCGCGTGTTACGTGGTGTGGTGGCGGTTGTCGGCTCGCTGGTCCCGGTGAGTGAGGGGAGGAGGGAGTGCGGCTGGTTAGTCAGTCCCTGCCAGCTGGGCACCGGCTGCCCCGGGCCGGCCAAGGCCTGGAGTGAGGCCTTCCGGGTGAAGGGCCCAGCCCACTAGTGGTGTGACAGCCCCCGGCTCTGAGCGGGGGAGCCCGGCCTGTACTGCTGGGGGATGGCCACAATCTCGGCCTGTCTGTTCTGAGCGGGCGGGATTAGCCTGGTTGGCTCCCAGTAGGTGGCTTTAAGATCACTGCCTATAGGGTCACTGCGATCACTGCCCACAGGGTCACTGCCCACGACCCACTGCGATCACTGCCCACGACCCACAGGGTCACTGCCAATGACCCACAAGGTCACTGCCCACTGCGATCACTGCCCACGACCCACAAGGTCACTGCCCACTGTGATCACTGCCCACAGGGTCACTGCCCACTGCGATCACTGCCCACGACCCACAAGGTCACTGCCCACTGTGATCACTGCCCACAGGGTCACTGCCCATGGCCCACAGGGTCACTGCCCATGACTCACAAGGGCACTGCCCACTGCGATCACTGCCCACAGGGTCACTGCCCATGACCCACAAGGTCACTGCTCACTGCCCATGACCCACAGGGTCACTGCCCATGACCCACAGGGTCAGTGTCCACTGTGATCACTGCCCACAGGGTCACTGCCCATGACCCACTGCGATCACTGCCCACTGCGATCACTGCCCACAGGGTCACTGCCCATGACCCACAGGGTCACTGCCCATGACCCACTGGGTCAGTGCCCACTGCGATCACTGCCCACAGGGTCACTGCCCACGACCCACAGGGTCAGCGTTCACTGCCCACAGGGTCACTGCCCATGATCCACAGGGTCACTGCCCACAGGGTCACTGCACACGATCCACAAGGTCACTGCCCACAGGGTCACTGCGATCACTGCCCACAGGGTCACTGCGATCACTGTCCACAGGGTCACTGCACACGATCCACAGGGTCATTGCCCACAGGGCCACTGCGATCACTGCCCACAGGGTCACTGCCCACAGGGTCACTGCGATCACTGCCCACAGGGTCACTGCACACGATCCACAGGGTCACTGCCCACAGGGTCACTGCACACGATCCACAAGGTCACTGCCCACAGGGCCACTGCGATCACTGCCCACAGGGCCACTTCGATCACTGCCCACAGGGTCACTGCACACGATCCACAGGGTCACTGCCCACAGGGTCACTGCACACGATCCACAGGGTCACTGCGATCACTGACCACAGGGTCACTGCACACGATCCACAGGGTCACTGCGATCACTGCTCACGACCCACAGGGTCACTGTCCACAGGGTCACTGCCAACAGGTTTATTGCCCATGACCCACATGGTCACTGCAACCACTGCCCACAGGGTCACTGCCAACAGGTTTACTGCCCATGACCTACAGGACCTACAGGATCACTGCCCACTGGGTCACTGCCCACGACCCACAGGGTCACTGCCCATGGGGCACATGGTTATGGCCCACGGTGGCTGGCTTGCGGGGGTAATTGTCCATGGGGCACGGAGTAACTGCCCACGAGGGGTCACTGCCTGCAGGATCACTGCCCAGGGTAGTCACTGCCTATTGCTGCGTGTTATAGAATCGGGGACCGTTGTCCAATGCTGTATTACACGGTGAGTGTACATCCCCCATTCACAGCTCTCTGTGCTCATTGCCCATTGCCCAGATTGTCCTGATTTGTTGAGCCATGGCTTCGGCAGTGGAGCGCACCGATGAGCTGGTCCGGGAGTACCTCCTCCACAGAGAATTCAGCAATACGCTCAAAACATTTGACGCAGAGATCAAGGCGGACAAGGAGAAGGGATTTCGAGTGAGTTGACCGTAAAGGCTGGCGAGCTTGGCATTAATGGCAGAGTTTGAAGTTTATTTCTGACATATGTAGCTTCCATAGAATAAAGGCAGATTAGGGACTCACCTATCCAGTAACAAAACCTTGTTCTGACCCCATTTGGAGCACTGCATTCAGTTCAGGGCATCGCTCCTCAGAAATATATTGGCCTTGGGGTGCAGTGCAGATTCACCAGAATGGTACCAGCGCTAAAAGGGTTAAATTGTGAGGACAGGTTGCTCAAGCTTGGCTTGGCTGATTGAGGTGCTTAAAATGATTAAAGGATTAAAGTAGAAAGAGAGAAACTATTTCCTGTGGTGGGGGAATCCAGAGCAAAGGTTTCATAAAATTAGAGTTAGGCCGTTCAGGAGTGAAATCGGGAAGTACTTTTTCATAGAGAGTGGTGAAAATCTGGAACTCCCTTCCTCAAAAAGCTGTTGAGGCCAGGGGACAATTGGAGTTTTCAAAACTGAACTCAATAGATACTTGTTAGACAAAGGTATTAAGGAATATGGAGCAAAGGCAAATAAATCTAGTTAAGTTGCAGAACAGCCACGGTCTAATTGAATGGCTGCTCCCTGTTCCTCTGTTCCTTTCATTTTCTTTTTCAAACATTCATCCATATCTCTTTCAAATTATGATACAGCCCTGGCAAGCATTGTATTAAAGCATTCCATGTTCTCACAACTCGGCATGAAAAACATTCTTCTAAGTTCCCCTGTAGTTCTTGTGATAATTCTCGGTCTGTGCCCCTTGTTTTAGCAATTCACTAGTCCTAGAAACATAGAAATTTGCAGTACAGAAAGCCATTTGTGTCTGTGCTTAGCTGTCTTTGCTTTAATAATCCAAAATATACCTCTTTATTTCATAGAACCATAGAAATTTACATTCGACCTATCGTGTCCATGCCGGCCAACAAAGAGCTACCCAGCCGAATGAAACTTTCCAGCTCTGGGTCCGTAACCTTGTAGGTTACAGTACTTCGAGTGCACATTCAAATATTTTTAAAAATGTGGTGAGGGTTTCTGCCTCTACCACCCTTTCAGGCAGTGAGTTCCAGACCCCCGCCACCCTCGGGTGAAAAGATTCTCCTCAAAAACCCTCCAAACCTCTCCCCAATTACTTTAAATCTATGCCCCCTGGTTATTGACTCCTCTGCTAAAGTAAATAGGTCCTGCCTTTCTACTCTGTCTAGGCCCCTCATAATTTTATACACCTCAATAAGGTTTCCCCGCAGCCTCCTCTGTTCCAAAGAAAACAACCCCAGACTATCCAATCTTTCCTCATAGCTAAAATTCTTCAGTCCAGGCAACATCCTCGTAAATCTCCTCTGCACCCTCTCTAGTGAAATCACATCTTTGCTGTAATGTGGTGACCAGAACTGCACACAGTACTCCAGCTGTGGTCTGACTAGTGTTTTATATAGTTCAAGGATAACCTCCCTGCTCTTAATATTCTATGCCTCGCCTAATAAAGGCAGATATCCAGTATGCCTTCTTAACCACCTTATCTATCTGTCCTGCTACCTTCAGGGATCTGTGGACATACACTCCAAGGTTCCTCTGTTCCTCTACACTTCTCCGTGTCCTACCATTGTGTATTCTTCCCCAAATGCATTACCTCACATTTCTCCGGATTGAATTCCATTTGCCACTCTTCTGCCCACCTGACCCGTTCATTGATGTTTTCCTGCAGTCTACAGCTTTCTTCTTCATTATCAACCACATGGCCAATTTTTGTATCATCTGCAAACTTCTCAATCATACCTCCTACATTTAGGTCTAAATCATTGATATATACCACAAAAAGCAAGGGACCGAGTACTGAGCCCTGCAGAACCCCACTGGAAACAGCCTTCCAGTCACAAAAACACCCATCAACCATTACTCTTTGCTTCCTGCCTCTGAGCCAATTTTGGATACAGCCTGCCACTTTGCCCTGGATCCCATGGGCTTTAACTTTTGTGACCAGTCTGCCACGTGGAACCTTATCAAAAGCTTTGCTAAAATCCATATACACTAATTATACGCACTACGCTCATCGACCCTCCTTGTTACCTCCTCAAAATATTCAATCAAGTTAGTCCGACATGACCTTCCCTTAACATTCTTGCTGACTGTCCTTGATTAATCCGTGTCTTTCTAAATGAAGATTTATCCTGTCCCTCAGAATTTTTTCCAATAATTTTCCCACCATCGAGGATAGACTGACTGGCTTGTAATTACTCATCTATCCCTTTCTCTCTTTTTAAACAACTATACAACATTAGCAGTCCTCCAGTCCTCTGGCACCATCCCTGTAGCCAGAGAGGATTGGAAAATGATGGTCAGAGCCTCTACTATTTCCTCTCTTACTTCTCTTAACAGTGTTTCATCTGGGCCTGGGGATTTATTTACTTTCAACTTCCTCCCTCACTACGTAAATTTCACCTAATATTTCACACTCCTCCCTCATTGTAACATCTGTATCATCCCTCTTTTTTGTGAAAAAAAACGCAAAGTATTAAGAACATTACCCACGTCGTCTGCCTCCACACACACACACACACATTACCTTTATGGTCTCCAATAGGCCCTATACTTTCTTTTGTTATTTTCTTGCTCTTAGTGTATTTCTAAAACATCTTTGGGTTTTCCTTGATTTTACTTGCCAATATTTTTTCATGCCCTCTCTTTGCTTTCCTAATTTCCTTTTTAATTTCACCCCTGCACTTTCTGTACTCCTGTACAGTTTCTGCAGTGTTGCATTCTTGCTATCTGTCATAAGCTTCCCTTTTTTTTTATCTTACCCTGCATGTCCCTTGATATCTAGGGAGCTCTAGATTTGTTAGCCCTGCCCTTTTTCTTTAAGGCAACATTCTTGCTCTAAGCCCTCATTATCTCTTCTTTGAAGGCCTCCCACTGCTCTGACACAGATCAGAGCAGCCATTTCCAGTCCACTTTGGCTAAATCACCTCTCAGCTCAGCAAAATTGGCCCAATTCATTCCTCGTCTATCTTTGTCCTTTTCCATAACTACCCTAAATCTAACTGAATTATGATTACTACCATCAAAATGCTCTCCCACTGATACTCCTTCCACCTGCCCAGTTTTAGGGAATGAAACTAAGTCCCGAACTGCCCCCTCCCTTGTTGGCTTGCTAAAAAAGTTCTCTTGAATGCTTTTTAGGAATTCCGCACCCTCTATACCATTCACACAAATTCTATCCCAGTAATAGTTTGAAATCCCCTACTATTACTGCCCTATTGTTTTTGCATTCTCAGAAACTTGCCTACATATTTGCTCTCTTATCTCTCTCTCATTGTTTGGGGGTCTATAGTATCCCAGCAGTGTGATCGCCCCTTTTCTGTTCTTCAGTTCAACCCGTATGGCCTCATTTGATGATCCTTCTTACATTTCATCCCTCCTCACAGCTGTAATTGTTTCTTTAATCAATACTGCCACATCCCCTCCATTTTTATCTCCCTCTCTATCCTGTCTGAAAATCTTGTAACCAGGAATGTTGAGCTGCCATTCCTGCCCTTTTAGCCACGTCTCAGTAAATGCGTGTCTATCTGTGTCCTCAGCTCATCTGCTTATTCCTTAGACTCCTTCCTTTGAAGTATATACCATTGAGCACTGCCAAATTCCCTTGTCTATTTTCCAGCCTTTGTTTCCTCTGCCTTCCAAGCTTGCTTACTCTGTCCATAGCCCTGCAGCTTCCTCCAATTGAACTATACAAGTTTACAGCACAGGAGGAGACCAGTTGGCCCATCACCAGTTGAAACAAACTGTATTTACTCTCAACAGTGTTCATCATTTTGGCAACCTCCATTTGAAGTGTCTGCATCCATAGATCTCTCCATTCGTGCACTCTGATAAGGATCTTCCCATTTAGAGTACACTTCCTTTCACTTTTTTCCCCCAAAATGCTCTACTTCATGTTGCTCTCCATTGACTTGCATTTGCCACCTATCTGCCACCTCCACTAAACTGCAATATTCTTTCTCAGTGCTTCTGCTATCTCCTCCTGAACCTGCTTCAGTAATCTAGATAGATACTCTCTCGGCCTGTTTAACATTTATGCCCAATACATTTGTTAATACCTTTCTGTAGGTGCAGTTCTTTGCAGTAAATGGGTAGTACATATTGAGTAAGATACTCTTGCATCTGATTTTGCGTTCAGTCCCGGGCGTGTTGTGGGGAGTGGGGACACAGGCTGGTCCATGTTGTGATGTGGGGGGTGGGGCTGCAGGGCGGTCCGTGTTGTGGGGGGCGGGGACGCGGGTCGGTCCGTGTTGTGGGGGGTGGGGCCACAGCGCGGTCCGTGTTGTGGGGGGTGGGGCCGCAGGGCTGTCCGTGTTGTGGGGGGTGGGGATACAGGCCGGTCCGTGTTGTGGGGGGCGGGGACACAGGTCGGTCCGTGTTGTGGTGGGGGCTGGGACACAGGCCGGTCCATGTTGTGGGGGATGGGGCCGCAGGGCGGTCCGTGTTGTGGGGGGGCGGGAACACTGGTCGGTCCGTGTTGTGGGGGGCGGGGACACAGGCCGGTCCGTGTTGTGGGGGGCGGGGACACGGACCGGTCCGTGTTGTGGGGGGGGGCGGGGACACGGGTCGGTCCGTGTTGGGGGCGGGGACACGGGTCGGTCCGTGTTGTGGGGGGTGGGGACACGGGCCGGTCCGTGTTGTGGGGGGCGGGGACACGGACCGGTCCGTGGGCTGGTGGGGGTGTGGGGACGCGGGCCGGTCCGTGTTGTGGGGGGGGTGTGGGGACGCGGGCCGGTCCGTGTTGTGGGGGGCGGGGACACTGGTCGGTCCGTGTTGTGGGGGGGCCATGGACACGGGTCGGTCCGTGTTGTGGGGGGGGCGGGGACACGGGTCGGTCCGTGTTGGGGGCGGGGACACGGGTCGGTCCGTGTTGTGGGGGGTGGGGACACGGTCCGTGTCGTGGGGGGCGGGGACACGGGTGTCCGTGTTGGGGGCGGGGACACGGGTCGGTCCGTGTCGTGGGGGGCGGGGACACGGTCCGTGTCGTGGGGGGCGGCGACGCGGGTCGGTCCGTGTCGTGGGGGGCGGGGACACGGTCCGTGTCGTGGGGGGCGGCGACGCGGGTCGGTCCGTGTCGTGGGGGGCGGGGACACGGGCCGGTCCGTGTCGTGGGGGGCGGCGACGCGGGTCGGTCCGTGTCGTGGGGGGCGGGGACACGGTCCGTGTCGTGGGGGGCGGGTACGCGGGTCGGTCCGTGTCGTGGGGGGCGGGGACGCGGGTCGGTCCGTGTCGTGGGGGGCGGGGACACGGTCCGTGTCGTGGGGGGCGGGGACGCGGGTCGGTCCGTGTCGTGGGGGGCGGGGACGCGGGCCGGTCCGTGTCGTGGGGGGCGGGGACGCGGGTCGGTCCGTGTCGTGGGGGGCGGGGACACGGTCCGTGTCGTGGGGGGCGGGGACGCGGGTCGGTCCGTGACGTGGGGGGCGGGGACGCGGGCCGGTCCGTGTCGTGGGGGGCGGGGACACGGTCCGGTCCGTGTCGTGGGGGGCGGGGACGCGGGCCGGTCCGTGTCGTGGGGGGCGGGGACACGGTCCGTGTCGTGGGGGGCGGCGACGCGGGTCGGTCCGTGTCGTGGGGGGCGGGGATGCGGGCCGGTCCGTGTCGTGGTGGGCGGGGACGCGGGGCGGTCCGTGTCGTGGGGGGCGGGGACGCGGGGCGGGGACGCGGGTCGGTCCGTGTAGTGGGGGGCGGGGACGCGGGTCGGTCCGTGTAGTGGGGGCCGGGGACGCGGGGCGGGGACGCGGGCCGGTCCGTGTAGTGGGGGGCGGGGACGCGGGCCGGTCCGTGTAGTGGGGGGCGGGGACGCGGGCCGGTCCGTGTAGTGGGGGGCGGGGACGCGGGCCGGTCCGTGTAGTGGGGGGCGGGGACGCGGGCCGGTCCGTGTAGTGGGGGGCGGGGACGCGGGCCGGTCCGTGTAGTGGGGGGCGGGTACACGGGCCGGTCCGTGTAGTGGGGGGCGGGGACGCGGGCCGGTCCGTGTTGTGGGGGGCGGGTACACGGGCCCCTCCGTGTTGTGGGGGGCGGGGACACGGGCCGGTCCGTGTTGTGGGGGCAGGGACGAGGGCCAGGACACGGGCTGGTGGGGGGAGCGGGGACTCGGGCCGGTCCGTGTTGTGCTGTGGACTCAAGCAGAGGCACACTGTTGCACCCTTGCTCTCTGGGGAGGGAGGATTGTTGCTGGGACAATCTTATGCACTTTGTGCTAGGCCACCAACGAAGACCTGGCTTGAGGTTGGCCGCAGTAGATGCCACCTGTAGAACAATGGAGGCACAGGTTTGAATCAAACACTTTGATTGCTCAGTGGCAGGCTGTAGGTTGTGTAATAATTGCTGTCAGCTGCTGGTCCTGTTGCCTCCGTTTTAAAACACACAAATCCTGACGGTTCGGTGTTGCAGTCTGTTACCTTCTCATTGAGCTGTTTCTCTATACTGTAATGTGATGTAATACGTTGAACTAAAAATAAAAATATTTTCTATCGTGTCTATTTTGAGCTAAGGACGTCGCAAAGTGCTTTACAATAAATGAAATACTTTTGAAGTGTAGTCGCTATTATAATGTAGGAAATCTAGCAGCCACTTTTCGCACAGCAAAGTTCCACAAATAGCAATGTGGTAATCTGTTTTTGGTGATGTTGGTTGAGGGATAAATATTGGCCAGGACAATGAGGTAAACGCCCCTGTTCTTCTTCGAATTCTACATCCAAAGGGCAGCACCTCTGACAGCACTGCCTCAGTACGGCACTGGAGTGTCAGCCTGGATTATGTGCTCAAGTCTCTGGAGTGGGGCTTGAACCCACAACTTTCTGACTAAGGCGAGAGTGCTGCTCACTGAGCCACGGCTAACAGTAAGTGCTGATGCGAGGTGCATGACTGATGTCAGCCACAGAACCTGTTGCTATTGCCTTTTGAGATTTCAAGTGGTGAAAGAACACTCGCATCAGTACATAAATTATAATGTTTTAAAAAGCTAACTTTGCTAGTGGTGTAATAATCTTTATTATTTTTTTTAGGTTGATAAGATTGTGGAACAGCTGCAGCAATTGGTTCAGGGTTATGACCTCAATGGACTGCGTGAATACTGGGGCTACCTCGATCGTCGCCTGTTCAGCAGGCTGGAGGATACATATCGACACACTGTCAACAAGCTGAAAACCAGCCTGTACCGTTACTACCTGGTCCATACTGTCCAGGTATCTGATTACAGTCTGTTCCATCACTGTGATCCATACTGTCCAGGTATCTGATTACAGTCTGTTCCATCACTGTGATCCATATTGCCCAGGTATCTGATTACAGTCTGTACGATCACTGTGTGATCCATATTGCCCAGGTATCTGATTACAGTCTGTTCCATCACTGTGATCCATACTGTCCAGGTATCTGATTACAGTCTGTTCCATCACTGTGATCCATACTGTCCAGGTATCTGATTACAGTCTGTTCTATCACTGTGATCCATATTGCCCAGGTATCTGATTACAGTCTGTTCCATCACTGTGATCCATATTGCCCAGGTATCTGATTACAGTCTGTACGATCACTGTGTGATCCATATTGCCCAGGTATCTGATTACAGCCTGTACGATCACTGTGTGATCCATATTGCCCAGGTAGCTGATTACAGTCTGTACAATCACTGTGTGATCCATATTGCCCAGGTAGCTGATTAGCAGCCTGTAATATTACTACTTGAGCCAGCCTGTCCAGGTATCTGGCCTGTGCTGTGCCTGCCCTGGGAGTGTTTGATGAGACAGTGCAGAGGGAGCTTTACATTGTATCTAACCCAGATCTGCAAGTTTCTGTTACTGACACGGAAGAAAGTGAGTTTCATTCTACAGCAGTAGATTGGGCTTATACTCTCTGGAGTTTAGAAGAATGAGAGGTGATCTCATTGAAACATAACAAGATTCTGAGGGGTAAATGCTGAGAGGTTGTTTCCCCAGCTGTAGAGTGTTGAATGAGGGGGTATAGTTTCAGGATAAGGGGTCGGCCATTTAAGACTGCGATGAGGAGGAATTTCTTCACTCAGAAAGTTGTAAATCTTTGGAATTCTCTACCCCAAAGAGCTGTGGGTGCCCAGTCGTTGAGTATATTAAAGGCTAAGATAGATAGATTTTTGGAGTCTCGGGGAATCCAGGGATATGGGGATCGGATGGGAAAGTGGAGTTGAGGTTGAAGATCATCCATGATCTTCTTGAATGGCGGAGCAGGCTCGAAGGGCTGTAAGACCTACTCCGGCTCCTATTTCTTATGTTATTAGATAATCAATAAAGCTGTACAAGGAGAATGCTGAGAGCACAGCGCTGCTTTCATTCAGTGCTGGTGTCTGCAGAATTAAGGCACATACATTTCCACTTCATACTTAAGGCAACCCCCTCCCCCAGTGTGCTGCCCTGGAGCTCGTTCTCGGGGCGGCTGCAGGCCTCCTGTGCCACATTTACCATTCCTCATGAAATTCTGGACATCAATGCTGATGAACTATTCCATCATGGGGGTGCCATGGCCAAACACTTCCTAATTTCCATACAAACATTCCTACTGGTGCCCCCTGGATTGTGATCAGGAACACTTTCATATCTTTCTCCTCCCTGGTCCAGAGGCCTCCAAGTGCTGTCCAGGCTGCGATCAGTTAATTCAGCACAGATCCGGAGGACATTCCTGGTCTGTTGCACGTTATTTTTAACGACTCTGCTATGTGCAGGGGAAGGGTTTGGAGGAGGCTACTCAAACGTGTCTTGCCTTTTCTGGTGTGCAGAGGGTGGGATGGGAGCTGGGAAAGGAAAGTAATGCCTTCCCTTCTCTTTTTGTTGCAGTCTAATAGGATTGATAAAACCCAGGAATTCTTCCAGAAGCAGGCGCTGGAATTGCAGAACCAGCCAGAATGGAAGGAATGGTTTGTTCTTCCCTTCATTCCAAATCCAGATCAGAACCTGGTGTTCGCCACCTACTTCTCCAAGCAGTGGGCAGAGACGTTCCTGGTGTCACTGCACAACTTCCTGAGTGTGCTGTTCCAGTGCATGCATATCCTTTTTAAAATGGGGAGCCTGTTGTCTGCATTTCCGTTCTGTGATTTTTCCACTTGTCAACCTAGCAGAACAGGCGCCACTTACGCTTTCAGCAGGCTGAAATCCGAGGCACCTTAAAGTAACAGATTTATACCTGCTGCCAATCTCAGCCCCTCATCAATCCTTTCTGTGCTGCCTTCCACCCTTCAGTTACAAATCTACCCCCACCTGTCACTTATTCCTTTTCAGGCTCTTCCACTGATGAATCTGTGACTTAATGTTGTTTGATGTTATTTTTCCCAGTGTTTTTCTCTAGGGATTGGCCTCATGACTGGCAAATGATGTTCAACTTAGAAAAGTGCAGTGGGCTGGGTGGATGCTGAACATACATACACCCGTCAGGGAAAAACCATTAAAGCAGGTGGAGAGAAACAGATCTGGGCGTTCTAGTGCATAGATCTCTAAAGGTACGTGAGCAATGCCGCAAAGCGGTAGCTAGAGTGAATAGGGTGTTGGGGTGTATTCATAGGACAATTGAGTATAAGACGAGGCAGACTATTTTGTCCTTGTACATGACCCTTGGTCAGGCCTTTCTTGGAATACTGTCTCCTCCTTGTTTTGGTCTCCTCACATGGGTGATACTGAGGCTTTGGAAAGGGTGCAGAGGAGTGCCATTAGACAAATTCTCAGTTTAAAGCATCTTAGTTATCTAGTAAAACAAAGACACGGGACTAGATTTGGGCGATATGTACACTTTTGTACATATCGCCCAAAAATGGGCGTTATTTCCAGCGTGGGTGGTAAAAATGGATTTTCAGATCGCCGGCTTCTCGCCCATTCTCAAAGCACCTAGTCTCCATTTTTGAAATTGGGCATTACCGCGAGCGATATGAAATGGGCGGTAGCGTTAAATCTGCCGTAAAGTGTCGCTGTCATTAGCAACGGCATGGCAATATTCGATTCCTGCGATTCAGGAGGTCAAGGGTCATCATGACATGCGCAGAAGAGGAGACAGAGAGAGAGGGAGCTGGGAGGGACTGAAAGCATGTGTGGCTGTCGTGTGTGCTTGTTTGGCTGTTGTGGGAGGCACGAGGGAGATTCACCAGCAGCAAAAAGCCTGCTAAGCACCAAGAACATAGTTGACACCAAGTTTTTGTCCAACAAATAAGTTTTAACATGGAAGGGATAGTGGAGGCCCTGGAGCTGGTAGCCAGGAACACTAGTGGCAGAGGGCTCCCAGTGGTCCCGGAGCACAGCAGTGCACCCCAAGGTACCGCACCTCCATTGCCAACAACACATGAGAGCCAGGAGGAACACCTTGCTTCTGGCTTGGAGCGCGTTCTCACCTCGGGACCATTCTCTCCCATATCTGTCCAAGCAGCGGTTCGGCCGTCATCTCCCCCACCCCCCCACCCCCAGTGAAGCATCGCCTGAGGAGCTCCTCTGCCAGGTGGCTTGGAGTCATGAGGGGAAGAGGAAGGGGCTGAGGTCGGGATGAGAAGAGGGGGAGGGGCGGGGGGTTGGTTTTTACAGAAATATTGATGATTTCAGACAAATGTTTGGTTCAAATGTTGTCTCGGATAGCTGTACCGTTACACACTGGTGATTCCTTAACATCAAAGGGTATAATTACACAACTTCAGTCAACTTAAACTTTTAACTGTCACCAAGGTGATGCCTGCCATTGATGTATGACTGCACACCCAGCAGTGTGTCAGCCTTGTAAATAACACCAACGTTCTTTCAGGCAAAGTGCCCATTGATGAGATCCTGACATAAGGCTCTTGCAGCTATCATGCCACCATGGGCCCTTTCATGTTGTCTACAGCAGGGCGGGGGCAAGGCTTCAGCGTGAGCCTGATTGTCTGGGCCGATGCACTCGCCTCCTCATCCTCCTCTTCCTCTCTGTGGCGAGGTGGACTGTCAGACACATCAGGCAATTCTTGTCCCCTCCTGATAGCCAAGTTGTGCAGCATGGAGCACACCACCACGAATTGAGCTACCTGCTCAGGGTGGGATTGGAGGTCGCCTCCTGAGTGGTCCAGGCATCTAAAGCGCTGCTTAAGCACTCCAATGGTTTTCTCCACGATATTGTGAGTAGCTCTGGTTCTCGTTGTATCGTCTCTTGACTTTGGTGTGGGTGTCACGCAGGGGGATCATTAGCTAGGTGGCGAGGCCATATCCTTTGTCACCAAGCATCCAACATTGACCTTGTGGCTGATTGTTGAACAAGTTAGATACAATGCTCTCACGCAGGATGTGAGCACCATGGATGCTGCCGGAAATTGAGCATTCACTGCCAGTATAATTTGCTGGTGGTCGACAACGAGTTGGACATTCAGGGAGTGGAAATCCTTGCGGTTCCTGAAACCCTCTGCATCCTGAAAAGGTGCCCGCATTGCAATGTGCGTACAATCTATTGCTCCCTGCACCTTGGGGAAGTTTGCAATTCTGGAGAATCCTAGAGCCCTCTCACTCTGTGCCTCCCTGGTCATAGAGAAGCTGATCAAGTCCCTCCTGCAGGCGTACAGGGCTTCAGTGACCTGTCTAATGCAGCAATGTGTGGCATGCTGAGACAGATTGCAAATGTTGCCAGCTGAGGCCTGAAAAGAACCCGATGCGTAGAACGACAGTGCCGCAGTGACTTTGACCTTGACGGACAGTGCAGTACTGATGGTGCTGGCAGGCTGCAGATCTGCCCTTGTGAGCTGGCATACCTCAGTGATGACCTCTTTGTGGAAGCGCAGTCTCTGAAGGCAGGTGGTGTCGGTCAAGTTGAGGTAAGATTGCTTTTCCCTGTACTTGTGGGGGTGTAACGTCTGGTCCTCCTCATCAGTCTGTCATGTCTTGCATTGGGCACATAATGCTGTGGAGCGTACCTTCTGCCATCTCGAGTCTGCAGCATGTAATTGGTCATCAAGAGAGGGTGAGAAAGGACAGGCCCTATTGCAATAGCTCTGTTTTCCACCTATTGGTCACAAAGAATGAATGTCCCGATGAAGACACCTATTAAATTCCAATCGGTCATAATATGGTCAAGATGTTTGTTCAGATGTTCACATCAATTCCAACAACCTCTAGAGTACATTCGAACTCCCCCGAGGTTGAAGCAGAGCAGCCTTTTAAAGGATGCGACAAGTGATGTAGAACATGGCGTCCATAACGCTGTGATTAGTTCCACTTTTTCTGGGCGGTTTTTTGGGCGAGCGATATTGTGGGCGATATGTGTGCGAAGTGGTGAAAGTGACCCTGGGCTGTTAGATTCAGCAAATGTGATCTTTTATGACAAAAAAAAGTGGGGGGACGGTATTATTGAATCTCGGCGTTAATTCTGTGCCGAAAGTAATGCTGGGCGATATTATGGCCGTTGATTTAATCCATTCTGATGATTCCTCCCCCAAAAAGTGGGCGGGCAGTATTTTTTCCCGGTGTTATGCACATGGGGAAAGTAACGCTTGGTGATAAGTTTCCGAAAAATGCCCGTCAATTTCCATTTTGTGGTTAAATGGGCGATATATGAGTGTTATATGTCAGCAGTAAAATGGACATTAAGCGGGAGTTAGGCAGGCAAAAAAAGTGGAAAATCTAGCCCTTGGGGGTGATCTGATTAGGGTCTATTAGACGATGAAGGGAATAGATTGTGTCCGAGTTGACAGTTTGTTCCAATAGGTTAAAGAGGACTGAGTAGGTGGTTAGGGATGTTGAGGTTGCAAACAGTCCAATTCAGCCTGAGACAGTGGCCAGAGGGAAGGGAGTTTGTGGCGGGGACCTAAGATAGCTTCAGTCTTCCCAATATTTAATTGGAGGAAATTTCTACTCATCCAAAATTGGATGTCGTACAAGGTGCATGACAAATCAGAGTCAGTGGAGGGGTCAAGAGAGTAATGGGGCTGAGGGAGAAGTGGTGTCGACCTATTGTCGACAACTTTCCTTATAAGCTGCGCATCCTGGGACCAGCTTTTTCAATAAGGGCCTCACAGCCCCTTAAAGGGGACACGCACCCAAACATTGATTGTCAGTAGGTTGATCGTCAGCCTTGTGCCTACTTCCTGCTTCCAATATTCCTGTCAGTCGTCTTGATGTTCGCTACTTATTCCTGATTGAAGTGTGACAGTCGGAACAAGTGAATTGTGAGTAATGTCACTCCAATGCTACAGGGACTGTAGGTGACCAGTCCGAGTTGCAGAAATAATGACCTGCAATTTAAGTTGATCTGACTGTGGTTTGGGCCTGATAAAATTGATGTGTCTGATAATGCCACTGCCATATACACAGTATAACAGTTTCCCAGAAGGAACCTCAGCAGCAGACTGAGGTGATTCATTAAAGATGGACGGATAGTTCCCAGAGGGAGTACTGAGATTCCCCTTAAAGGTGTAGAAAGTTTTAAAAATTAGATTAAACTGAGAATCAACTAGGTGGTATTTGCTTTTTTTTTCTTTAACTTCCGACACCTGTTCCTGTGTTGCTGAACTTTGATGCAGAGGTCCAGAGACGCTCCCAGCTGCAGGAAGAAAATGAAATCTTACGGCAGAAGGTAGTACTTTTATTCTAATGAGGGCCGAAGACTGGCGAGGCTGGGTACGGAGGGGACTGAGGATGGGTGGCGGGGGCGCGAGTGAGCCTGGGTGTTGGGGACGGATCTAGATGCTGGGGATGGGTGAGCTGGTGGGTGGGGGGGCTGAGAGACGGGGTGATGAGGAGGACGGGGCAGCCCGGGGGGGGGGGGGGGGGATGGGGGAGTGGGGACAGCTTGGGGGTGGCTGGGGATGGGTGAGGCGGGGAGGGGGGTGGCGGAGCTAGCAACGGGCAAGTTTTCCCATGCTAATCGGCACACCGGATAGTCTGTGAGCTGCCATTGTTTCCATTTTTCTCGTTATGTGCTTTCACCATGAGAGAAGCCAGCACATAGGCTGGTAATCAGTTGTGGCCTTTACCGTGCAGGGCACTTTCAGTTGTTAATAGACGTTAGAAACCTTGAGCTTGTTTCTCAAGGTATTTGCACCTTGCCCTCCCTACACGACCGATTGTGTTCTTCACGCACATATCGTCATGGGGATTTGCCAGAACTACCTGTTGATGGCAGGGTTATCATTTGTAGTGTGAAATATTTGCTGTTTTGGTTTACTGAATGTTTCATGTTGTGCCCCAGCTGTTTGCGATACAAGCAGAGCCAAGAATGAAGAGGGAGGAAGAGATGATTCACCATAAATTGCCCCCTTACATACAGAACATGGACCGGCTGGGAGATTCTGAATTGTGAGTACTGCATCTGAAGAACAGCACGTGTTCCACAACACTGAGCTTTGATCTCAGGAGCTTTTGTTGCCATTCTCCACTAGCCAGTGCAAAACATCATTCCAGTGGATTGAATCGGGTGCCAGCGGGATTGGCTCGCTCCTTGTAATCCCAGTGGGATTAGCTTGCTCCGTGTAATCCCAGCGGGATCGACTCGCTCCGTGTACTGTCCCAGTGGGATTGGCTCGCTCCGTCTACTGTCCCAGTGGGATTGGCTCGCTCCGTGTAATCACAGTGGGATTGGCTCGCTCCGTGTACTGTCCCAGTGGGATTGGCTCGCTCCGTGTAATCCCAGTGGGATTGGCTCGCTCCGTGTACTGTCCCAGCGGGACCGGCTCGCTCCGTGTAATCCCAGTGGGACCGGCTGGCTCCGCGTACCGTCCCGGCGGGACCGGCTGGCTCCGCGTGCCGTCCCGGCGGGACCGGCTGGCTCCGCGTGCCGTCCCGGCGGGACCGGCTGGCTCCGCGTGCCGTCCCGGCGGGACCGGCTGGCTCCGCGTGCCGTCCCGGCGGGACCGGCTGGCTCCGCGTGCCGTCCCGGCGGGACCGGCTGGCTCCGCGTGCCGTCCCGGCGGGACCGGCTGGCTCCGCGTGCCGTCCCGGCGGGACCGGCTGGCTCCGCGTGCCGTCCCGGCGGGATGTGGATGGGTCGTGTTCTAGCCCCGCTGTGTGTAGGCTCGGGATTCAGTCAGTGGTCGGGTCTGCTTTGATTTTCTGTTGATTTACAGAGACTTGATGTCCAGTCAGAGGGCCTCGTCACTGCTGTCCTCGCAGACCAAAGCCGGCTCATTTTTGTCATTGTTACTCCCACAAAGCAAGAAAGTCCCTGTGAAGGGGCCAGTGCACTCTGTGTCCTCGCCGCTGTCTCAGAGCCCTGTGTCCTCTGGAAAGCGAGATAATACCAACAATCAGGTATTTGCAGTTTGCACAACCTGTTCGTTATTTCAATGTTCTCTCTTCCAATTTTTGGCCCTGCATCAGGGAGCTGGCTGTTCTTTGTTTATAATGTTCAGGCCGCCAAGAGTAGGGAGAGCTCGGCCACCAAAGATGGGAAAGTGCCGTTGAGCACAGCTGCTGACCCCAGCACATTGCAGCAGCGACAGAGGAGGGTGCAGGACCACGACAGAGAGCCAAGCTCGGTGCCACAGCGACAGAGGAAGGTCCTGGACCACGAGAAACAACGGAGGGAGCTCTTGACCAAATACGCTGCCCAGGTAACAGCTAGATTGATCTTAAAGTGGTGCTCAGGATATCTCAGATTGACTGAGTGTATTCTATAATTGGCTCACCAACTAATCACTGGTGCATGGTACGGTACAATGTACCCAACTAACAATGTGGTGTAAGATCTCTTCAGTAACATAAGAACATAAATAGGATTAGGGGTAGGCCATACGGCCCCTCGAGCCTGCTCCGCCATTCAATAAGATCATGGCTGATCTTTGACCTCAACTCCACTTTCCCGCTCAATCCCCATATCCCTTGATTCCTTTAGAGTCCAAAAATCAATCGATCTCTGCCTTGAGTATACTCAATGACTGACTGAGCATCCACAGCCCTCTGGGGTAGAGAATTCCAAGGATTTCCAACCCTCTGAGTGAAGAAATGTCTCCTCATCTCAGTCATAAATGGCCGACCCCTTATCTGGAGACTGTGACCCCTGGTTCTGGACTCTCCAGCCGGGGGAAACAACCTCTGTGTCTGCCCTGTCAATCCCCCTCAGAATCTTATATATTTCAATGTGATCACCTCTCATTCTTCTAAACTCCAGAGAGTAAAGACCCATTCTACTCAATCACTCCTTATTGGAGAACCGTCTCATCCCAGGAATCAACTTCATGAACCATCGTTGCACCCCCTGTATATCTTTCCTTAGGTACAGAGAACAAAACTGCACACACTACTCCAGGTGCGGTCTCGCCAAAGCCCTGAACAATTACAGCAAGACTTATTTACCTCTTGCACTCCATAGATTGGGTTAACCAAACTGGAAGCAATACGGTGGAGGAGGATTTCCTGGAGTGCATAAGGGATGGTTTTTTAGACCAATATGTCGAGGAACCAACTAGGGGGGGGGGGCCATCTTAGACTGGGTGTTGTGTAATGAGAGGATTAATTAGCAATCTCATTGTGCGAGACCCCTTGGGGAAGAGTGACCATAATATGGTGGAATTCTGCATTAGGATGGAGAATGAAACAGTTAATTCAGAGACCATGGTCCAGAACTTAAAGAAGGGTAACTTTGAAGGTATGAGGCGTGAATTGGCTAGGATAGATTGGCGAATGATACTGAAGGGGTTGACTGTGGATGGGCAATGGCAGACATTTAGAGACCGCATGGATGAACTGCAACAATTGTACATTCCTGTCTGGCGTAAAAATAAAAAAGGGAAGGTGGCTCAACCATGGCTATCAAGGGAAATCAGGGATAGTATTAAAGCCAAGGAAGTGGCATACAAATTGGCCAGAAATAGCAGCGAACCCGGGGACTGGGAGAAATTTAGAACTCAGCAGAGGAGGACAAAGGGTTTGATTAGGGCAGGGAAAATGAAGTACGAGAAGAAGCTTGCAGGGAACATTAAGACGGATTGCAAAAGTTTCTATAGATATGTAAAGAGAAAAAGGTTAGTAAAGACAAACGTAGGTCCCCTGCAGTCAGAATCAGGGGAAGTCATAACTGGGAACAAAGAAATGGCGGACCAATTGAACAAGTACTTTGCTTCGGTATTCACTGAGGAGGACACAAACAACCTTCCGGATATAAAAGGGGTCGGACGGTCTAGTAAGGAGGAGGAACTGAGGGAAATCCTTATTAGTCGGGAAATTGTGTTGGGGAAATTGATGGGATTGAAGGCCGATAAATCCCCAGGGCCTGATGGACTGCATCCCAGAGTACTTAAGGAGGTGACCTTGGAAATAGTGGATGCATTGACAGTCATTTTCCAACATTCCATTGACTCTGGATCAGTTCCTATGGAGTGGAGGGTAGCCAATGTAACCCCACTTTTTCAAAAAGGAGGGAGAGAGATAACAGGGAATTATAGACCGGTCAGCCTGACATTGGTAGTGGGTAAAATGATGGAATCAATTATTAAGGATGTCATAGCAGCTCATTTGGAAAGAGGTGATATGATAGGTCCAAGTCAGCATGGATTTGTGAAAGGGAAATCATGCTTGACAAATCTTCTGGAATTTTTTGAGGATGTTTCCAGTAGAGTGGACAAGGGAGAACCAGTTGATGTGGTATATTTGGACTTTCAGAAGACTTTCGACAAGGTCCCACACAAGAGATTAATGTGCAAAGTTAAAGCACATGGGATTGGGGGTAGTGTGCTGACATGGATTGAGAACTGGTTGTCAGACAGGAAGCAAAGAGTAGGAGTAAATGGGAACTTTTCAGAATGGCAGGCAGTGACTAGTGGGGTACCGCAAGGTTCTGTGCTGGGGCCCCAGCTGTTTACACTGTATATTAATGATTTAGACGAGGGGATTAAATGTATCTCCAAATTTGCGGATGACACTAAGTTGGGTGGCAGTGTGAGCTGCGAGGAGGATGCTATGAGGCTGCAGAGCGACTTGGATAGGTTAGGTGAGTGGGCAAATGCATGGCAGATGAAGTATAATGTGGATAAATGTGAGGTTATCCACTTTGCTGGTTAAAAACAGAGAGACAGACTATAATCTGAATGGTGACAGATTAGGAAAAGGGGAGGTGCAACGAGACCTGGGTGTCATGGTACATCAGTCTTGAAGGTTGGCATGCAGGTACAGCAGGCGGTTAAGAAAGCAAATAGCATGTTGGCCTTCATAGCAAGGGGATTTGAGTACAGGGGCAGGGAGGTGTTGCTACAGTTGTACAGGGCCTTGGTGAGGCCACACCTGGAGTATTGTGTACAGTTTTGGTCTCCTAACCTGAGGAAGGACATTCTTGCTATTGAGGGAGTGCAGTGAAGGTTCACCAGACTGATTCCCGGGATGGCGGGACGGACCTATCAAGAAAGACTGGATCAACTGGGCTTGTATTCACTGGAGTTCAGAAGAATGAGAGGGGACCTCATAGTAACGTTTAAAATTCTGACGGGGTTAGACAGGTTAGATGCAGGAAGAATGTTCCCAATGTTGGGGAAGTCCAGAACTAGGGGACACAGTCTAAGGATAAGGGGTAAGCCATTTAGGACCGAGATGAGGAGGAATTTCTTCACCCAGAGAGTGGTGAACCTGTGGAATTCTCTACCACAGAAAGTTGTTGAGGCCAATTCACTAAATATATTCAAAAAGGAGTTAGATGAAGTCCTTACTACTAGGGGAATCAAGGGGTATGGCGAGAAAGCAGGAATGGGGTACTGAAGTTGCATGTTCAGCCATGAACTCATTGAATGGCGGTGCAGGCTAGAAGGGCCGAATGGCCTACTCCTGCACCTATTTTCTATGTTTCTATGTTTCTATAACCCCTTGCAATAAAGGCCGACATATCATGTGCCTTCCTAGCTGTTGGAAGGTGTTGAATAAATCTAGAGCCCTGCTGCAGGTTTAGTATGTTGTTGTGTCTCACAGCACGCTGTCTGCGGGCTGGTTTTAGATACAGCCTAGACAGAGAGGGGGATGCCACTCAGCTGGCTATTGCTGAGGGTTCTGACAGCCCCAAACTGCTGCTCAGCATCTCACCATCCCTGAAGCAACCTAGTTTTTGAAACTTTCTGTTGGTTTACAGATTAGTTTAATGAAATCGGATGAGTAATATATCAGCCAGTTACCATTTATAATGGTGCAATAAATAGTTTAATATTTCTGAAATTCTCAAGTCTGCTCCTGAAGCTGCTGACTCCTGCGAGGTTGAGTTCCACAGACACTAGGAGTCCTCTGGTACTTCTGCATTGTGAGCCCAGATAGAAAGTGCCGAGTGCTATTCATCAGACAGCATTACAGTCAAGCCTGATCCTGCCCATGTAAATGCTATTTGTCTTGTTAACGAAGGTTCACCAGACTGATTCCTGGGATGGCGGGACTGACATATCAAGAAAGACTGGATCAACTGGGCTTGTCTTCACTGGAGTTCAGAAGAATGAGAGGGGATCTCATAGAAATGTTTAACATTCTGACGGGTTTAGACAGGTTAGATGCAGGAAGAATGTTCCCAATGTTGGGGAAGTCCAGAACCAGGGGTCACAGTCTAAGGATAAGGGGTAAGCCATTTAGGACCGAGATGAGGAGAAACTTCTTCACCCAGAGAGTGATGAACCTGTGGAATTCTCGACCACAGAAAGTTGTTGAGGCCAATTCACTAAATATATTCAAAAAGGAGTTAGATGTAGTCCTTACTACAAGGGGATCAAGGACTATGGCGAGAAAGCAGGAATGTGGTACTGAAGTTGCATGTTCAGCCATGAACTCATTGAATGGCGGTGCAGGCTCGAAGGGCCGAATGGCCTACTCCTGCACCTATTTTCTATGTTTCTATGAGAGACAGTACTGGCTGAACTTTACCTTCAGCACTGAGGCTAATTGTGCCATCCCTTCGGCTGCTCTGGCTGACATTCGCGAGCTCGCTAGAGTAGCAAAGGGACCTGGGATCCTCTGATCCGGTCTGATAAGTTACTATAAGGGTAAACAGTCACACGAGGCCATTATGAAGGGTTAAGTTATTTTATTTAATACAATGTTGAGTGTTAAGTTTCACTGATGGTGATTGCAGCAAGGGTGTGATGTCACCGAGTTGTGTACTTTCCCTGTGTGTAGGGTATGGAGAAAAAACCTGAGGGCGGCAGCGCTGAGATTGATGTTGCCAGCAGTCCTGAGATGGCCGTGGATCAACTGGACTCTCCTACCAAACTGGCCAAGTGCAGCCCGGAGGGAGGGAGTGAGCAGCCTTTCATAGTATTGAGTCAGGAGGAATATGCAGAGCATCACTCCTCCATCATGCACTGCAGGTGAGTGGGAGGAGGAGATGGGATGGGGTGCAGTAGTGTTAAGAATTGTCTCTGTTTATCTTGTGCTTTCTAACTACTTGACTGGGTTATGAAATTCTCCCTCATAACCGACATTCTGTGTATGTGGTGGATTTGGAAGCAATTGAGCAATAATGCAAGGCGTTTAATTTATTTTGGGGGGTGGTTATTGTGTGTGGATTTCGTTAATCCACACTACTGTGCAAGCCTTTTCTCTCCAGAGAAGTGACTGATCTCGGCAACACCTTTAGTGGGGATAAGGAATTGTATTCCAGGGATCACTTCTACTACCAGAAGTATTCCTTACATTGGCCTTGAATCGAATGTGTATAATTGGCACCCAGAGTCTGAATGAAAAAAGGGACCAAGTGTTGTGAACTGCACCAGCCTGCAGTAAAGTAAGAGAAGGCACTTTATTCCAACACCTGTACAGCAATCTGCAGTGCTAAAGTGACTGAATACTGTATGAAGTTTAGTCATCCACAGGCTTTGCTTGACAGCTCTTTGGCTTTATTCCAAGGAAAACTAACCGATCGCCAATTCATAGACATCGATTCTTTTAAACTCCTTTTACTTGATTTTGAATAGACAGATATTTAAACTCAGTTACATAAATAACTGCATCTCTCTGGGGTTCTCTGATTTAGGACTCTCCCACTTATGTATGAGGGATGTTAGACTTCTAACTGTGTTGGGAGAGAGGCACTTGTGTTCATGCTCCTGGAGGACCAGCTGTAGATAATGTGAGTCCACAGTGGTTGTGCAGGTGAGGTTTATGGTGCAGTTACAGTGATATTGGTCTAATCCTGGTCTCTGACCATAATGCTCCAGGTTTGTAAGTGCTTGTCTTGTGATTGATTCAGGGTGGATTGCTCTGGGAGGAGAGTCGCCAGTCTGGATGTTGATGGAGTCGTTAAAGTGTGGACATTCAACCCTAGCATGCAGACTAAGGCCACCATAATGTCCAAATCACAGCTGCTTTCCTTGGAGTGGGCCACCAAACCAGACCGATTGGTGAGGAACAATCTGCGCTATCTGGACATTTCTCACAGCTGCGGTTTCTTTCAAAATATTTACGAAAATGAAATGGGAAGAGCCATTAGTGAAGTACTGCGGGGCGGGGCGGAGTGGCAGGGTGGGGTGGTGCTGTGGTGTAGCAGGGTGGCATGGTGATGGGGAGACGCAGGCAGGGTGAAGTACGATGGATTGTTGTGCTCGGAAATATAACTACAAGTGCTAATCTGCCGACTTCCTTGTAGTGCAGTGGCAAAGTGTGGAGGGGAATTTGGCGGGGGCTGCTAGCGAGTCAGCATTGAGCTGCTTCCACAGTTCTCCTAATCGCGGAGTTAGAGTGGCACCAGGACACCTGGCGGGAGGACAACCACTTTTCCCGTGGCTACAATTCTCCACGATTCTTCCTTTCTTGAGGTCCAATTGTCCCTTGACCTGTGTCTGCACCAACCTGTCTCACGCTCACTGTTTCTCCTTTGTTGACACGGTGACAGATCTCTGGCTGTAACCTCAGTGGTGACTGGCCCGTGAATACAGGGAGGACATGTCTGATGAGGAAAGGATTGATCCCTGTGATGGTCAGTGTGTGGGAGACTTGGTTCTGTAGCTGTGCCCTGGGTATAACATGACACAGATTTCCTTTCCCTGTCTGTGTGGCAGTGCCCATTGAAGCTGCTCAAATACTGTTATGGGTTGCTGCTGTTTTAATTCCATGAGTAAATTGAACCTGAAGATTCTGTTTAATATTCTTTGAGGAATAAAAAAATCTACAGAAATGTAAACCAGCCAATGGAAACCCTGTGAATGAAGCCAAATGGAGATTTGTCTGTTTCACAAGATGCTAAAAGCAAAGTCATCACAAGACATCCATTTGAGATTTAACCTTATCTGATGATGTCTTCACCTCGTTCTTTAAATGTGGTGTTTATAGAGAAGGAGGATCTTCAGTTGCTGATTTTAAATAAACCAATAGGGGTGATGCTGGGATGTCCCAGTGTTAATAACAAAGGCGCCGACACAAGTGCCCATCAAACTGAGGAGACACCATTAATACAATTGAACATTAATAGAAGTGTAATTGAACTAAAATAAACTAAATTTAAACCTGTGTCCATCATGACTGAAACATTTAAACAAACAAAAACTTTATATAGTGCCTTTAACGTAGTGAAACATCTCAAGGAGCTTTACAGGAGTATTATGAGAGAAAACAATTTGACACCGAACGCATAAGTAGAAATTAGCGCAGCTGACCAAAAGCTTGGTCAAAAAGATATGTTCCAAGGAGCGTCTTGAAGGAGGAGAGAGAGGCGGAGAGGTTTAGGGAGGGAGTTCCAGACCTTGGGGCCGAGGCAACAGAAGGCATGGCCACCAATGGTTGAGCGATTATAATCAGTGATTCTCAGGAGGGCAGAATAAACTGTTTGTCTCTCTGCTGCTGACTCCATTGCATTCAGAACATTCCAGCCCCGGCAGGGTTAGACTTTGATCATTCATCCTTCCACTAGATGGCACTGCTAGTCACTGTACTAACCTGCAGTGCCATTCGCACCGTCCCTCCACTAGATAGATGTCTCCAGTACATTGTGGAGTTTTACTTGGAGCTGTGTGCTTGGCCAGCTCCCCGGGCAGCATCAGGCGCATGACGGTCTGGATCTCCCGGGAGCTGATGGTGTTGGCACGTGTTTTACTGGGCCAGGTGGGAAACCTCTGTCGTGATGCGCTCAAATATTGCTCACAAAGGAGTTCCTGATGCTCATGGCCTTGGAGGAGATGCTGGTGTTGGGGTGAATCTGCTTCATCACTTCGAAGATGTAGACAGAGTAACTCTGGAACTGGTCAGGTGGGCAGAAAAGTGGCAAATGGAATTCAATAGAGAAGTGTGAGGTCATACATTTGGGGAGGGCGAGCAAGGCAAGGGAATACACAATAAATGGTAGGATAGTGAGAAGTGTAGAGGAACAGCGGGACCTTGGAGTGCAGGTCCACAGATCCCTGAAGGTAGCAGGCCAGGTAGATAAACTTTTGTTTGTTAGCCAAGGCATAGAATACAAGAGCAGGGAGGTTATGCTCAAACTGTGTAAAACACTGGTTAGGCCACAGCTAGAGTACTGCACAGTTCTGGTCACCACATTGAGGAAGGATGTGATTGCACTAGAGAGGGCACAGAGGGGATTTACGAGGATGTTGCCAGGACTGGAGAATTTTAGCTTTGAGGAAAGATTGGATAGACTGGGGTTGTTTTCTTTGGAACAGAGAAGGCTGAGGGAAGACCTTATTGAGGTGCATAACATTGAGGGGCCTAGATAGAGTGGATAGGAAGCACCTGTTTGTCTTAGCAGAGGGGTCAATAATCATGGAGGCATAGATTTAAAGTAAATGATAGGAGGGTTAGAGGGGAGTTGAGAAATGTTTTCACCCAGAGGGTGGTGGGGTCTGGAGCTCTCTGCCTGAAAGGATGGTAGAGGCAGAAACCTTCATCACGTCGAAAGAGTACTTGGATGTGCACTTGAAGTGTCATAACCTGCAGGGCTACGGACCTAGAGCTGAAAAGTGGCATTAGGCTGGTTAGCTCTTTCTCGGCTGGCACAGATATGATGGGCCGAATGGCCTCCTGCGCCATACATTTCTATGAACTCTCCTCCCACGACATTCTCCACTTCTGCGACCCTTTGCTTGTGCTTATTCAAGGTGCCCTTCTGTGGAGCTGATTTCTTCTCCAGCATTTTGAAATTTTTAATTGTCATGTGCTGTTTACTAAAAGAACCTGAGTGTTTTTTCTAGATCATCCCTGGGAGTAACTTTTTTTCTTAACTCAACCAATAAACTCAACCTATATCATCCTTAGCATAAAACTTTACAAGTTTACGGAACATTGTGTTTGTGGCAGCTCCTGCCCAGGGCAATCTGAATCTAATCACACTGGCCTATTCTCTCCTGCTCCCTATGTATCTTACTCACTGGTGTTCATAGAATCATAGTCATTTACAGCACGGAAGGAGGCCATTTTGGCCCATCGTGTCCGTGCCGGCCGACCAAGAGCTATCCAGCCTAATCCCACTTTCCAGCTCTGGGTGCGTAGCCTGTAGGTTACGGCACTTCAGGTGCATATCCAAGTACTTTTAAAGTGTGATGAGGGTTTCTGCCTCTACCAACCTTTCAGGCAGTGAGTTCCAGACCCCACCACCCTCTGGGTGAAGAAATTTCCCCTCAAATCCCCTCTAAACCTCCCCCCAATTACTTTAAATCTATTCCTCCTGGTTGTTGACCCCTCTGCTAAGGGAAATAGGTCCTTCCTAATCACTCTATCTAAGCACCTCATTATTATAATTTTATAAGGTCTCCCCTCAGCCTCATCTGCTCCAAAGAAAATAAACCCAGCCTTATCCAATCTTTCCTCATAGCTAAAATTCTCCAGTCCAGGCAACATCCTCGTAAATCTCCTCTGTACCCTTTCTAGTGCAAGCACATCTTTCTTGTAATGTGGTGATCATAACTACACACAGTACTCCAGCTGTGGCCTAACCAGTGTCTTTTTACACTTTAAGCATTACTGCCTTGCTCTTGTATTCTATGCCTCGACTAATAAAGGCAAGTATTCCGTATGTCTTCTTAACTATCTTAGCTACCTGGTCTGCTACCTTCAGGGATCTGTGGACCCGCACACCAAGGTCCCTTTGTTCCTCTACACTTCTCAGTGTCCCACCATTTAATGTGTATTCCCTTGCCTTGTTAGCTCTCCCCAAATACATCACCTCACACTTCTCTGGATTGAATTCCATTTGCCACTGTTCTGCCCACCTGACCAGTACATTGATTATCTTCCTGCAGTCTGCAGCTTTCTTCTTCATTATCAACCATACTGCCGATTTTAGTGTCATCTGCAAACATCTTAATCATACCCCTAACATTCAATTCCAAATCATTGATTCATATCACAATAAGCAAGGGACCCAGCCCTGCGGAACCCCACTGAAACCAGCCTTCCAGTCACAAAATCACCCATCAGCCCTTTGCTTCCTGCCTCTGAACCAACTTGCCACTTTGCCCTGGATTCCATGAGCTTTTACTTTCGTGACCAGTCTGCCATGTGGGACCTTATCAAAAGCGTTCTACCCACCCTCAAACTTTCTGTCCTTGCTAACTACCAGCTTATCCCCTTTCATCCCCAAAGTACTTGAATGTGTCATTGCCTCCCAGATCTATGCTCCTCTTTCTTTCCACTCCATACACACAATTCAAATCTGTTTTTCTGGCCATTTTGCTCATTCTAATCCATCCTTCTAATCTCTATATAACTTTTTCCTCGCAAAGCAAAGGTGGGGTGGCCTTTGGTTTCTCCTCTCAGCCTTGTTCTACCCTTCCCGTGCCTCAACTCACCTTGCCCTCTTATGTTTCTATGTTTTCTATAAACTCCTCATTCTCCTGTCTCCCCCAAGCACCTCCCCTAGTTTCTCAGAGATTTCCTCCCTTAGCCACTGCACTGACGACTCCTCATCCTTGTTGATTGCAATCTTCATCTCAACTCACCTGATTTCACTGTCCTTCCTTAACCTCTCCCTTCATAGATACCTTCCTACCCATATTCACAGCAACCCCTTCAACCTTGCCATCTCATTTGGCCACTCTACTCTCAGGATGTCGATCGTAGACTTGGTCCCTCCGAACACTTAGTTATATCCCTCTTCATCCACAGTCCCCTGCCTCTTTCCAATCCTACTTGCTTCTGGTACATCCCTAGAAAAAATTCTTACAGTTGTAATTTCAAGCTGCCAACTACCGATCCTTTTACCTTCCATTTGCCTCTATTTTTAAAATTTTCATCCATATTTTCAAGTCCCTCCATGACCTTGGCCCTCCCTATCTTTTTATCCTCCACCAGCCCCACAACACTGAGATCTGCGCTTCTCCAATTCCGGCCTCTTGCACATCTAATTTTAATCACCCTACCATTGGCAGCCGTGCTTTCAGCTGCCTGGGCCCTAAGCTCTGGAATTCTCTCCCTAAACCTCTCCGCCCCTCTCCCTCCTTTAAGACGCTCCTTAAAACCGACCTCTTGACAAAGCTTTTGGTCACCTGTTCAAATATCTCATTGTATGGCTCGGTGTTGAATTTTGATAACTCTCTAGTGAAATGCCTTTGTACTGTTTTATTATGTTAAAGCTGCTGTATAAATGCAAGTTGTTGATGCTTGTACAGCTACCAATCCACTCATCCACTCCCTCTGTTCCACCTTTGATGCCCTTGTTCCCAGTAAAACTCTTGCTCTCTTCCATCCTGGTCGGTTCCCCCGGTATGGCCACATCTTTGCTCCAAGTCCAAGGGGCACAGACATGTGTAGGTACAGGGGTCAGCCGCGGCTCAGTAGTAGGACTCTCACCTGAGTCAGAGGTTTGTAGGTTCAAGCCCCACTCTAGAGACTTTGAGTCAATCACATTGGTGTGAAACTGGAATCACATATAGGCCAGAACTGGTAAGGGCGACAGAAAAGGACATTTGTGATCCACTTGGGTTTTTAACAACAATCCAATAGTTTCATCGTCTCATTTTTACTGTCCAGTCTGCTCATAACCTCACGTCCTTTCTCCTGAGCTGAGCTTTCAATGCTGTATCCTACTACCACCTCTAACATCACCTGTCGCCGCTCCTGCCTCAGATGCTCTGCTGCTAAAAAACCTCATCCATGTCACCTCCAGACTCGACAATGCCAATGCTCTTCTGGCTGGCCTCCCAATCTTCACCCTCGGTAAATTTGAACTCATTCGAAACCCTGATGCCCTTATTCTAATCGCACCAAGTCACCTTAACCCATCACCACTCTGCTGTCTGACCCTGGGCTCATCCCACACGCCCTTTACCACCATTTACAGCCGTGCCTTCAGCTGTCTAGGCTCCATTCTGAAATTCCATCTCTAAACCTCTCTGCCTCTCCACCTCCTTAAAACCCACCTCTTTGGCCAAACCTTCGGTCACCTGTCCTAATATCTCTTCCAGCATCCACGATTGTCTGCTGATCCCTCTGTGAGGTTCCTTTGGATGCTTTCCCATGCTAAGGGTGCTATATGTGCAGATTGTTTTGGTTGTCCTCTTCTGAGCTGCTCCTATTGTGTGTTCTGTACTGAATACCTCTTTGTCAATTCAACAGCCTCAGAATACCACTGCCTCCTGCTACCCTGATGGATAGTCACCCACTTCCCTTCCTCACGAACTCAATCTGTCCGTGGAGTGAGCACCTCCTGAAATGTGATTCCCAGAATGCTCCATCCTGGAGCTCTGGAACTTGGAGCTGATGCTTAAGCAGTTGTAGACACTTCCTGTATGTGTGGTCATCCCAGGCACACAATCTCCCCCAGGAACCGCACATCAAGAGCATCTGATGTTCTGCCCACACACCCCCTGTCCCCCAACAAACTCAAAGTTTGATAAATTCAATCAAACTTGGTGATTTATTGCTCAGCTATATTTTACACCAGCTGCACTTCAAGGCTGAATGTCCTGCTGAAGCTAAACTCCACACTACACTGGCCCTTTGCACTTCAATGTTGGTCTGCTGAACAGTCAGTTCAATTGTCTGTCTCTTAGACCCATTTTGCTATTGCATAGTGACTGAATGAATAAGCTGGGCCAATGGGAACGTGAATAAGTCAAATTCCATTTCTATTCTATGGGATTTTCACCAATTTTAGAGATTGTTTGCTGCAGTTTGTCCATGAATACCACAATTAAGAATGAGGTGTGTTCAAGTTGCTGTGAAGGTCTGACTTTGCTTTCCTCGGGGTGCTGAATAGTGAAATTGTGTTGTACCACGGCTGTGTTTTTTAAGTTGCTCCATATTTCTCCTGCAGCTGTTGCTTGGCAGTGAAGTTGGAACGGTCCGACTTTACGATACTGAAGCCAAGAAGAGTCTGTATGAGCTGACAATCGATGAATCTTACCCCAGGTAGGTTCTGGATTCAATGTGTACAAGAGACGTGGGCGAATTGGCAAAGCGAGGACTCACGGGATTGCAGTTTTAAAACGGGTTTGATGAAGTGCTGAAGCTCAGTTTTTCAGCATCAAAAATTCCTTGCACATAGAAATTACAACACACACAGGCCATTCTGCTCAACCATTCCACAATATTTATCTTCCACAAGAGCCCTAATCTTGTACATGTTTTCAAATCCCTCCATGGCTTCACCTCCCCCTATCTCTCGAACCTCCTCTAGCCCTACAACCCTCCCTTCTCTGCGTTCTTCCAATTCTGGCCTCTTGCTCAACCCCGATTTTAATCACTTCACCACTGGTGGCCGTGCCTTCAGCTGCCAAGGACCTAAGCTCTGGAATTACCTCCCGAAACCTCTCTACCTCTTTCCTCATTTAAAAAGCTTAAAATCTACTTATTTGACCAAGCTTTTGGTCATCTGCCCTAATATCTCTTTGTGGCTCGGTGTCAAATTTTGTAGCGCCTTGGGACGTTTTACTACATTAAAGGTGCTATATAAATGCAAGTTGTTATAGCTCTGTTCCCATATCCCTTCATCCCCCTTCCTTTAATTACCTTTCTGACTGATTCTTAAATGTTGAAAAGATCTCTGCTTCAATCACTAACTTTGATAGTCTATTCGAAAGCTTCACACCCCTCTGTGTTTCTTCTGTTCTTTGTCTTATATCTCTTTGTGTTTATTCCCCTTGGTCTATACCCCTCAATCACTGGAAACAGTCATTTTCTATCGACTCTGTCCAATCTCTTCACAATTTTAAACACCGATCAAATCACCCCGTAATCTCCTCAAACAGAAACGGCCCCAATTTTTCAAGTCTTCAGATTTGGATTTCCTCCTACCAGGCAGCATCCTAGTGAATCTGTTTCCTCTCCGTCGCCTCAATATCGTTCCTAGTGTGGAGCCCAGAACTGCACACAGCACTCCAACTATGGTCTTACTGAGGGTTTACATAGACGCACCGTTACATCTGGACTTTTATATTCCATACTTCTTGCCGTGAAACCCAGTATTCCATTATATTTTTTATGGTCTTATTCCTTTGAGGTGCTGCTTTTAATGTCTTGTGACCCTGAACCCCTAAATCCCTCTGCTCTTCCACATCACCAACCTTCCCCCATTCAAAGTATCATTATTACTTTTATATTTTTTTTATCAAAATATACCACCTCACACTTATTGACATTGAATTCCATCTGCCATTTTATGTCCATTCCACCATCTTATCTCCTTGCAGCTTCCTTTGATCTTCAGAATTATTTACTATGCTTATATTAGTATTGTCTGCAAATGTGGACACCGCTCCCTCTGGCCCTATATCAAAATCATTGATGTACACAGTGCACAGAGGCGGCCCAGAACTGAACCTGTGGGACACCACTACCCACGTCTAACCACTCTGGAAACTGCCCTTTATCTGTTTCCTCCATCTCATTTACTGTGCATGTGGCATTCTCGTTTCCTGTCGCTTTCCCCCATTTCTGTCTTCCAACCCCTCCCTTTGTATGTTGCGGATCCATTACAGACCCAATCCAAGTCCGGGCTGCGTCATCGCCCCAACCCTCTTCTCAATCTTCCTCGCTGCCACGCTCCACCTCACAGTCTAGCAGCTCCCCGCTGGAGTGGAACTAAACTACAGAACCAGTGGGAACCTGTTCAACCTTCGCCGTCTCCAGGCCAAGTCCAAGACCACCCCAACCTCTGTGGTCGAGCTACAGTACGCGGACGACGCCTGCGTCTGCGCACATTCAGGGGCTGAACTCCAGGACATAGTCGACGTATTTACTGAGGGGTACGAAAGCATGAGCCTTATACTAAACATCTGTAAGAGAAAGGTCCTCCACCAGCCTGTCCTCGTCATACAGCACTGCCCCCTCCCCCCTCGGTCATCAAGATCCACGCTGTGGCCCTGGACAACGTGGACCATTTCCCATACCTTGGGAGCCTCTTATCATCAAAAGCAGACATTGATGAGATTCAACACCGTCTCCAGTGCGCCAGCGCAGCCTTCGGCCACCTGAGGAAAAGAGTGTTCGAAGACCAGGCCCTCAAATCTACCACCAAGCTCATGGCCTACAGGGCTGTAGTAATACCCACCCTCCTGTATGGCTCCGAGATATGGACCATGTACAGTAGACACCTCAAGACGCTGGAGAAATACCACCAACGATGCCTCCGCAAGATCCTACAAATCCCCTGGGAGGACAGACGCACCAACATCAGTGTCCTCGGCCAGGCCAACATCACCAGCTTTGAAGCACTAACCACACTTAATCAGATCCGCTGGGCAGGCCACATAGTTCGCATGGCAGACACGAGACTCCCAAAGCAAGCGCTCTATTCGGAACTCCTTCATGGCAAACGAGCCAAAGGTGGACAGAGGAAACGTTACAATGATACCCTCAAAGCCTCCCTGATAAAGTGCAACGTCTCCACCGACACCTGGGAGTCCCTGGCCAAAGACCGCCCTAAGTGGAGGAAGTGCATCTGGGAGGGCGCTGAGCACCTCGAGTCTCATCAGCGAGAGCATGCAGAAAACAAGCGCAGGCAGTGGAAAGAGCGTGTGACAAACCAGTCCCACCCACCCTTTCCTTCAACGACAATTTGTCCCACCTGTGACGGACTGCGGTTCCCGTATTGGACTGTTCAGCCACGTAAGGACGCATCCTAAGAGTGGAAGCAAGTCTTCCTCGATTCCGAGGGACTGCCTATGATGACGATTGTATGTTGCCTGTAGCTGGTGCTCGGAGCATCCAGTTCTGTGACGTATAATTAGATTGATTTTGTTTATCCTACAAACATTCTCATCTGCCCTGAAGGTGCTGACTCTTGCTCGTGGCTCTGGGGTCCTGCCTGCCCTTCAGTAACTCATGAAAGTTGGCATGCTTCAATTGTGAACCTGGACATGGATTGTCCTGATCCTGCCCTTGCCCAAATCCCCACTTGCACACGTCCAGCTGGGGTCACTGCATACTGATTGGGAATGAGCTGGCTGCCTTTCTCTAACCCTGGGCACTGAGGCCAATTCTAGTAACCTTGCTGCTCTGGCAGTGATAACCAGCTCAGCACAGACTAGAGATTGAAGCTGGGACTTCTGTATGCTTCAGTTACTCACCAGATAAACTTGCAGAGGCATCAGCAAAGAATCAAGAAACCTTCAGAAATGGTTACCGTTGAGCTTTTGATGAGTAATTACAGTTTTGCTTGTTCCCATGTGTTTAGTTACTATGACACTTGGTTCAATATCACACTGCTGATGGAGTTAAAACTAGCCAGTTCAAATCAAAACTTGGCTTTAGTTCTAACTGTTAAGCCAAGGTTTAAAAATGTGGTGAGCCTTGTGTATGACAACCTATTGATGGGCCCAAGTTTTCACACGATAAAAAACGGGCGCCCCTCCGAGCTGGGCGCCCGTTTTTCGCGCCTAAAACGGCGCCTAAAAAAAAAAAATCGCGATTCTGGAGCGTTCTGCAGCTCCTTGTCTGCCTGGCGCAGCGTCCAGGGGGGCGGAGCCTACACTCGCGCCGATTTTGTACGTGGGAGGGGGTGGGTACTATTTAAATTAGTTTTTTTCCTGCCGGCAACGCTGCGCGTGCGTGTTGGGGTGTTCGCGCATGCTCAGTGTGAAAAAAACATTGGCACTCGGCCATTTTTGTAGTTCTTTGTAGCTGTTTAATTTTTGAAATCTTTTTTAATAAAAGCACATTGCCATCAGCACTTGCAGCCTTCTCACTGTCTTTCCCCCCCCCCCCCCGCCGCGGGAAGAACGGGCGCCTCCTCCCCCCCACCCCCCCACGGGAAAGAACGGGCACCTCCTCTTTCCCCCCCCCCCCCCCCCCCACGCGGGAAGAACAGGCGCGCGTGACTGCAGCATTCTCCGTGCCTGAAGCACTTTCACACAGGTAGGAAGATGGTTTATTTAATCTTTTCTTTGCTTATAAATGTTTATTCAGGTTGGATTTATTTGTATAATATTTGTAGAAGTATAAATAAGGATTTATTGTAGAATTTAATGAGTTCTCTTTTCCCCCCCCCCCCCCCACCTTGTTCTGGACGCCTAATTTGTAACCTGCGCCTCATTTTTTAATGTGTAGAACAGGTTTTTTCAGTTCTACAAAAATCTTCACTTGCTCCATTCTAACTTAGTTTGGAGTACGTTTTCACAGTGGAAACTTTGAAATCAGGCGTCAGTGGCCGGACACGCCCCCTTTTGAAGAAAAAATTCTGTTCCAAAGTAGAACTGTTCTACCTGACTAGAACTGCAGAAAAAAAAATGTGGAGAATTGCGATTTCTAAGATAATCCGTTCTCCACCAGTTGCTCCTAAAAAATCAGGCGCAAATCATGTGGAAACTTGGGCCCGATATAACTAAGTAAACTTACCCAGGAGTGCATCGCCGATATCTGGAGAAGGAGAATTTGTGCGTGAAAAAGTGTCTTAGCTAGTTTTCCAATTTGTACGTATTTACCAAATATCCAGTGAGACTTCTTCTCCGAGGCACCAGTTAGGTACAGGGAATTGACACTGAATCACAATCCCCAAAAAAGACATGCTAGTTTGCTTACCTAGACGATCAGCTACTTATCACTTACAGTTCACTAGAACATCCAGGGGGTTTTCCGACCAGTGGCTCAGCTGGTCAGTGCAGCCCACGCATGGTGTGTTGTGCGGTATGGATCAAGAATGCCTCTGGTTCTATCCCTGGCCTATGCTGAGGCAGCAAATGCAGTGGGGACCATTGATATTGGTGCCCTTGGCTAGGGAGGGAAGCAATCAGCACGGGTAGCTGTGCCTAATCACAATCCAGCCATCTGTCTGGAAATGGATGAAGATTGAATCTGGCTCAGCTGTGATGCATTTCAAAGAAAGAACATACATTTATATAATGCCTTTTATTAGGATGTTCCAAAGCGCTTCACAACCAGTATATTACTTTGAAGTGTCATCACTATTACGTAGGGAAATCAATGCAGCATCCAATTTGCACACAATGAGATCCCACAGGCAGCAAATTAGATAAATAACCAGTTGATCTGCTTTTGATGATGTTGATTGAAGGATAAATGTTGGTCAAGACACAAGGAAAACTTCCTGCTTTCTTTCGAATAGTGCCATGGGATTGCTTACATCCACCTGAGCAAATAGACGGGACTTCAGATAATGTCTTATCTGAAGGACAGCACCTCCGATAGTGCAGCACTCCCTCAGTACTGCATTGGCGTATCAGCCTAGATTATCTGCTCAAGTCTCTGGGGCTTGAACTAATGACCTGACTCGGAGGTGAAAGTGCTGTCAGTGAGCCACAGCTGACAGAGCTGAATAGTCTGAGAATGAGCACATGGCTTAGGTAGAAGACAACTGCAGACATCTGTCGGTCTGTACTCTAGAAAGAGTTTTGGCTACATAGAGGAGGGGAAGCAGTTGATGGGGAGATTGTTAGAAATGGTAAACACATTCTTACTTCAAAGCAGAGCAGGTGTCGTGTCAATATGGGATACTTTGAGTAGTTTCCTAACTTGTATAGTGTCAGTACGGGATACTCTATTCCCTAACTTGTATAGTGTCAGTATGGGATACTCTATTCCCTAACTTGTATAGTGTCAGTATGGGATACTCTATTCCCTAACTTGTATAGTGTCAGTACGGGATACTCTATTCCCTAACTTGTATAGTGTCAGTATGGGATACTCTATTCCCTAACTTGTATAGTGTCAGTACGGGATACTCTATTCCCTAACTTGTGTAGTGTCAGTATGGGATACTCTATTCCCTAACTTGTATAGTGTCAGTACGGGATACTCTATTCCCTAACTTGTATCATGTCAGTATGGGATACTCTGGGTAGTTTCCTGACATGCTGCCCCTCTTTGTGTCTACCAGGATCTTGTCTCTAGCTTGCAGTCCAAGCGGTACATCGTTTGTTTGCTCCTCAGCCGCTCCGAGCATCAAATTGGGGACATTGCTGGATACTGGAGAAAAAGGAGTGAACCTGGTTCCAGGCAATCTCCTCCTGTGGGATACGAAGACCATGAAGCAGCAGGTACTTAACCTGCATTGCCCATATTACATGAACATTTAATTTTTTTTAAAAAGCAGAGCTTCCGTTACCCGAGAACCTTTCTGTGTAAGCTTGTGATGAAAACTGCAGCAGACTCTAAATGGGCCAGTCTCCAGCAGGTAGCCTAGTGGTTATGTTACTGGGTTAGTAATCCAGAGGCCTGGACTAATGATCCAGGGAATGAGAGTTCAAATCCAAGTAAAGCAGTTTGAGAATTTGAATTTAGTTTTAAAAATCTGGAAATTAAAATCCAGTTCAGTCATGAAGCTGTCAAATTGTCGTAAAAATCCAACTGGGTGACTAATGTCCTTTAGGGAAGGAAATCTGCTGCCCTTACGCAGTCTGGCCTATATGTGACTCCAGTCCCACACAGACATGGCTGAGTCTTAACTGCCCTCTGGGCCCAGCAAGTCACTCAGTTGAATAAAACTGCTACAAAGGATGGTTGTAGAAGGCTCACCACCACTCCTTCGGAGCAAGTAGTGCTGGGCAATGAATGTGGTCTTGTCAGCAACACCTACAACCCCAGAATGAAATTTTGAAAAAAGTCAGCCTGGGACTAATGGGAGAGGAATCTATGTGTATATTCGGTGTGCTGAACTGTCCCTTTTATAAGCAAAGGGAAGTTTAGTGGCCAACCTTTTAGTACTGTGCACTCCCTCACACCTCGATTTCATAAGTTGCACATCTCTCCCACCAGATGTATGTATTCGCATTAGGTTCCTGGCTTGGGGATATAGGTGTCCTTGGTCCTGGTCTTCAACATATACCAGCTCCCTGAATGCCTTCTGTGACTGCGGGCACTGCATGAAGCGTATTTAGTTTAGCTTGACCTTATTGTTAGTCTCGTCCCATCATCTGACTCCCCCGCCCCAACAAGAAAGTTGACCAAGAGGCACAGATTTAAAGTAATTGTTGGGAGATTTAGAGGGGGAATTTCTTCACCCAGAGGGTGGTGGGGATCTGGAACTCGCTGCCTGAAAGGGTGGTAGAGGCAGAAACCTTCACCACATTTAAAAAGTACTTGTATGTGCACTTGAATTGCTGTAACCTGCAGAGCTGGAAAGTGGGATTAGGCTGGGTAGCTCATAGTCGGCTGGCGCGGACAGGATGGGCCGAAATGGCCTCCTTCTGTGCTGTAAACTTCTGTGATTCTGTGACTGTTCCATGTGCTGCTTTAAATGGGCAGTTGTTGGGATTAATTTCCTCCACTTGATGACGACAGTGACCTTGGAATCCGGCTGGAGTATGAGCAGTGCAGGGCGGTAAGTCTAGTTCAGCAGCTCGCTGTCTGATAGCAAACTGTAGTAGGTTGAAGTTGCGGTGTTTGCATCTTCAAACTGCTGAGCTTTAAAGTTTTTAGTGGTTGACTTGTTTTCCTGCAGCACCAGTTTTCTCTGGATCCTGAGCCCATTGCTATTAACTGTACGGCTTTCAACCATAATGGAAATCTGCTGGTGACTGGAGCTGCCGACGGCATCATCCGACTCTTTGGTAAGATGGACATTTTCTCTGTATTGGGCTTCAAAACCTCGTTTCAACAAGTTTTGGTCTAATCACACGGTGCTGTAGTCAGTTCGATCTGATGTGAACACAAGATAAAAAGCCTGTTTTCCCAGCTCTCTGTCCTCCCCAGGTAATGGACCACTGGGCTCCAATTGTACACACACCAGTTACCCCATGGTATCTTGCCAAGTGGCTACTGATGTACCTTCCAGCAGGGGCTGCTGGATAGTGATAACCAGTGTGATACCTGCCCTCCCCACCGTCCCGGGCCCAAGGGTACTGAGACCAGCTGGAGCTTGGCTCACTCAGCATAGACCAGAATCAAATCGAGCACTTTCTTACACAGGCTTTTAACTACTAGACAGTGGGGGAAGGATTGGGGCCTTTGAAGGTCTCTGTCTGTGTTTTAAATGCTGGGATTTTTCTAACTGACATAAGCAGAAAATGAGGTGGGCACTCCTGAGCCAAGCACCTGTCGGCTCCAGCACGACATGGCTCACCGTTCATCACATCGGCCTTTCAGCAAGTGCTCGTGTTGAGCCACATTGTCTCTTCCCCACCCCCCAAACCAGGGACTAATCTAACTTCTCACACTCTTCCTTCCTCCAACCTAGACTGATAGTCTCCAGAGTGAGAGTGTGTTCTGTTTGGTGTGTTTCAGACATGCAGCGGTACGACTGTGCCATGAGCTGGCACGCACATTCTGGGGAGGTTTATTCAGTGGATTTCAGCTATGATGAAAACTCGGTTTACAGCATTGGTGAGGATGGAAAGGTAATGGGACAGCTGCCAAACAGGGGAATTTGGATGGTGTGAGCAAACCAGTCTATTGGAGGGAAGGTAGCACAAGTGATCAATTAGAACGCTACCTGTGTACCTGTCCTGCACCCAAGGATCATCCTCCTTCCTCCAGAGTCTCACTTTCCCTGCAATTTGAAATGTTAGTCTCTCCAGATTCGGATTTTCCCAGTGGGAGCACATAGGAGGCTCCCTTGTGAGGGGGCGTGTGCGTGTGGGGGTGTGTATGTATGTGTGCACGTGTGTGGGGGTGTGTGTGTGTGTGTGCGCGGGCGGGGGGGTGTGTGTGCGCGTGCGGGCGGGGGTGTGTGTTTGTGTGTGCGCGCGAGCGGGGCTGTGTATGTGTGCGCGCGGGCGGGGCTGTGTGTGTGCGCGCGGGCGGAGCTGTGTGTGTGCGCGCGGATGCGTGGATGGGGGTGTGTGTGTGTGTGTGTGTGTGTGTGTCTGCGGGCGGGGGGGTGTGTGTGTGTGCACGCGGGCAGGTGTGTGTGTGCGCGTGGGCAGGGATGTGTGTGTGTCTGCGGGCGGGGGTGCTGCGTGTGTCTGGGGGTGGTGCATGTCTCTCTGCTTAGACACTTGTGTGACTCTACTTCCACCGGTGCAGTCAGAATAGGTTTGAAGCTAGTTGTAATAAGGTGGTCCGTGTACACAGTTGAGAGATGTGCAGGTTTTATTGGTTCTGCCTGATGATTTTAGTCTGTTTTATTTTTGATTCTCTTGCTGATCCAGTTCATTCAGTGGAACATTCATAAGAGCGGAGTCAAAGTTTCCGAGTGTGGGGTACAGTCGGACGCTATTGGCCCGTTTGTACTGTCCGGGTACAGTGGGTACAAGCAAGTGCAGGTGCCACGTGGAAGACTGTTTGCGTTTGACTCAGAGGGACACTATGTGCTCATTTGTTCCTCTAATGGTGGAATCATTCACAAGGTAAGTCACGAGCCCTACCTAGATTTGTAATGCGAGATCGGCTATCTCATTGTCTCCCCCTATCCCGGTTTCTTCCCTCTTAAAGAATGATTCATGCTGAGGCACAACTCCAGTTATATTCTACACCTCTCACCATAAACCCAGTACTCCATTAGATTTTTTTTGGCCTTATAGAATCATAGAAATTTAATATAAATTTACAGCATGGAAGGGAGGCCATTTCGGCCCATCGTGTCCACGCCGGCAGACCAAGAGCTATCCAGCCTAATCCCACTTTCCAGCTCTCGGCCCGTAGCCCTGTAGGCTACGGCACTTTCAATGCACATCCAAGTATTTTTTAAATACGTTGAGGGTTTCTGCCTCTATCACCCTTTCAGGCAGTGAGTTTCAAACACCCACCACCCTCTGGGTGAAGAAAGTTCCCCTCAAATCCCCTCTAAACCTCTCCACAATTACTTTAAATCTATGACCTCTGATTGTTGACCCATCTGCCAAGGGAAACAGGTCCTTCCTAGCCACTCTATCCAGGCCCCTCATAAATTTATACACCTCAATCAGGTCTCCCCTCAGCCTCCTCTGTTCCAAAGAAAACAGACATAGCATCTCCAACCTTTCGTCATAGCCAAAATTCTTGTAATTATCCAATTAAGGTGCTGCTTTTAATGCCTTGTGACCCTAAACCCCCAAATCCCCCTCTCCTTCCACATCACCAACCTTTCACATTCAAAGTATCATTATAACTTTTTTTTAAACCACTTCACATTTACTGGCATTAAATTCCATCTTTTCTTTGCCCATGCCACCATCTTGTAACCCTTTTCAGCTTCCTTTGATCCTCAGAATTATTTACTGTGCTTCCTATTTTAGTATCGTTTGCAAACTTGGACACCACTCCCTCTAGCCCTATATTCAAATGAATGATATACTCAGTGAACAGAAGGTACTTTTGCCAAGGTACCACACAGAACACTATTGGAGAAGGTTAAGGTGTATGGAATTATGCAATAGAGAGCCAAAAATCCATGTTTGCCAATGACACAAAGATTGGTGGTATGGTAAGCAGTGTAGACGGGAGAATAAAATTACAAAGAGGCATTGATAGATGAAGTAAGTGGGGAAAAGTGTGGTAGTTGGATTTCAGTGCAGGTCAGTGTGAGGTCATCCATTTTGAGCCAAGTATTATTTAAATGATGAAACGCTAGGAACAGTGGAATTCCGAAGAGATTTAGGGGTTCATGTACAGAGATCACTAAAATATAGTCGGCAGGTACAAATAATAATCAGAATGGCCAATGGTAGGGCTAGATTATAAAGGGGATGATGTTTTGCTATACAAACTCTGTTGGACCACACCTGGAGCACTGTATACAGTTCTGGGCACCGCACCGTAGAAAGGATATATTGGCCTTGGAATGAGTGAAGTGCAGATTCACCAGAATGTTACCAGGGCTGCAAGATTAGATTGTGAGGAGAGATTGCATAAACTAACCATGTATTCCTTAGAATATAGAAGGTTAAGCAATGATTTGATTGAGGTTTTGTAGGATTTTGATAGGAATTGATTGGGTCGAGAGAGAAACTTTTCCCGCTGGTGGATGAGTCTAGGACAAGGGGGACATAACCTTAAAATCAGAGCCTGGCCTTTCAGGTGAGAAGGTAGGAAGCACTTCTTCATGCAAAGAGTGGTAGAAGTGTGGCATTCTCTCTCAAAAAAGCAGTAGATGATACTTCAATGAATTTTAAATCTGAGCTCAATAGACTATTGCTAGCAAAGGGTATAAAGGGATCTGGAGCCAAGGCGGGGGTAGATGGAGTTGGAATACGGATCAGCCTCATGATCTCATTGAATGGCAGAACAGGCTTGAGGAGCTGAATGGCCTCCTTCTCTTCCTATGCCCCGTTTACGAGACCATAAGGTGACTGAGATGAGAGTGACTGCCAAGCCCATTTTACCTCCTTAATTTGTCCATCACCAGTTTGAAGCTGTGCACTCTCTCCTAATGTTGTGTTTATATCTTGAAGTGATACTCCGGATTTACCTTTTATATAACATTTAGTACTGATATTTGTTTCTATACAATTGCCCCTCAGTTGCTGCCTTTTCAGATCTTCATTTTCTTTAATAGATACAACAACAACTTTTATTTATATAGCACCTTTAACGTAGTAAAACGTCCCAAGGTGCTTCACTGCAGTATTACAAGACAAAACGGATAAATTTGACACCGAGCCACATAAGAAATTAAGGCAGACGACCAAAAGCTAAGTTAAAGAGGTAGGTTTTAAGGAGCTTCTTAAAGGAGGAAAGAGAAGTGGAGAGATTTAGGGAGCGAGTTCCAGAGCTTCGGGTCCAAACAGCTGAAGGCACGGCCACCGATGGTTGTGCAGTTATAAGCAGGGATGCTCAAGAGGGCAGACATCTTGTGGGGATGAGAGGCTGAAAAAGATTACAGAGATAGGGAGGAGCAAGGCCATGGAGTGATTTGTAAACAAGGATGAGAATTTTGAAATCGAGGCGTTGTTTAACCGGGAGCAAATGTATGTCAGAAAACACAGGGGTGATTGTGACTTGATGCGAGTTAGGACACTGGCTGCTTGTTTTGAATGATATTTTCTGCATTCCCTCCCACTACACAGTTCTGTATTAGCTCTCTGACACTGGGAGTACCGGGTCTTCAAAGTTAATCCATCTGACATCAGGAGTAACTGCTAATGGGGTGGACTAAAGTCGATCCAGGAGTATGAAAGGCTCTAGATTCTCTGTGCCTGTTAACTCCAGTGGGCTTTCTGTCTTTCCTTCCAGTTGACGAAAACAGAGCGAACCCTGGAGCCTTGCCTGTCCCTCGGAGGTCACCGAGCGCCTGTGGTCACTGTCGATTGGTGTACTGCAATGGATTGTGGGACGTGCCTGACCGCATCTATGGATGGCAAGATAAAGCTGACTACTTTACTGGCACAAAAACCATCAATCTAAAGCCCATCAGGACTGAAGCTGTGGTGTGGCTGCTGAGAGACTTTGCTTCGTTAGCAATGTGCAGGGCATTGCAGTATTGTGCTTCCAATTGAACCTGTGTCTATGTTTGAAGGTTCTACTAACCAAATGGTTCCAGACATTTTCTGCATTCCCTCCAACTACACCGTTCTGTATTGGCTCTCTGACTAACAGCTTTTTGTATGAAAAGCCATTCCTGCTATTGTTTCATATCTAACAATTAACTTCAGAAACAATATACTGTGCCATATAGGTGCCAGGATTAGTGTACTGTCTAAACTCGATTTTAAAAATAATGGTAGAACCTGGGACCCCATTAACACTGGGTCCTTGTCCTCTTTGTCACTGCAATGTAACATGCCCTCTGTTGGAGCAGAATATGCTGCATTTTGTTTACTCCCCTCACAGTTGGGACTTGAGTCACAACATGTTTTTTTAAAATTGTGTAGCAGTTGTTCTGCTCATCTGCTGAATACGAGTACCAGCTGGTGTGATCCAGACCATAAATTCACAGGTTTGATCACTGATTTGGCTGATCTCAGCTGGGACAACTGTTGATACTGAATGCCCCTGGCGCCTGGGGTAGGTGGGTAACTATTAGCCAGCTTCTCATTGCTATCCAGTGCCACCTGCTGAAGTGCTTTTGTGGCTGTTGATTGAGAACAGGATCTGGGCAGAGAGTGATGCCTGCCACTGTCAAATATTCTGCAAGCATTCACTGTGTAGCCTCACGTATGAAGACTGACAACTTGGATGGGTTTGAATTATAAGCAAGAAACCTCGCACAAAATAAACCACCTGGTCCAGAATTCTTCACTTTTAATTGCCCTGGCTTGCAGCGATTTAAACTGTGATCCCTACTTGGAGGAATCTGAGAATACTCTTATCTGGTAAATTTGGCAACAACTTGCATTTACATAGTTTGTTCAAGTAGAAGAAAGACTGAGTGCTTTACAAAGAGGAGATGTAATGGGATAGTGATGTGGAATACCAACTGCTTGGATGGTACAAAGCCTCAGGTCAGATCTTTATCTTTCCCGGGAATGGATTTGTGTTCCTTACCCTAAGGTAATGGAATGGTCAATGGCTCATGGTTAATACGTTGTCTAAGAGTCTTACAAATTTTGAACCTGCCTTCGATTTTCGGTTGGATGCAGTGTTGCTGCTCACTCCTGTAAGTGCTCTGAATGTCTTGTGTTGAGGAATGCACCTGAACTGCACTAACTAATTATACAGTAGTGTAATCTGGAGATGTAACCGTGGGATGCCCTTGTGATCTGAATTGGATATCCTATCTTTCACACGTATGGACATGTACAATTCTCCAATCTTTCTGCAGCCTGAAACACTTTGTGAAATGAAGCCTGATAGGAATTGTTAAGCTGGTCTCCTCCCTTTGAAAAATAATAAATCATGTGGGCTGGCTGACTTGTTTTTGGCGCACATTTCTACTCTCCACACAAGCCTCCCCCTTTTTTGGTCTGTTAATTCTGACCCAGGAAGTAGAGGGGGCATGTGTCTGATACTTTGCTGGGCTGAGATTAGTCAGGCCTATCAACCAAACTGACCACCCACAGCCCCACAAGAGTATCGCTGCACTGCTCACATAAATAGAATCGGCCTCATCACAATGTGTGTGAATATTTGTGGGCCACTTGAGATGATGACAAATTGCTTAACATCCCTGGTCCTCCTGGCTAATGGGCCTGGGATGAGACAATGGACTCATTTATACTACTTGTTGAAGTTGGGTTGGCATACCATTTTTGATGGTGATGAAGGAGTGAGGGATAAGGGTCATAAGGGTTACACAGTTTGGTCATGTACAATTCTGCTGCTGATGGCCCAAAGCGCCTTATGGATGTTCAGTTTTGGGCTGTTAGATCTGTCTTTATTTATCCTACCTAATGATAGTGCTGGAGGATGTCCTCACTGGAGTGGAAGCTTTGCTTCACGAGGATTTTCAATGGTCACTCGTACTAATGCTATCATAGACAGTAGGTTGGCGAGGTCACGGTTGATTCCTCATCATTTTGGCAGCTATGTCCTTCAGAACTCAACCAGCTGAGTCAGTGGTGGTATACTGAGCCACTGTTGGTGGCGGACATTGAAGTACATGCAATGTACATTCTGTGCCCCTGCTTCTGTAGAGCGGAGAGCATTGAGTGGAGGAGAGGGGGAAACAAGAGGCTGCATGATAGATAATTAGTTCACTGAGCAACATTAAATAATAACACTTCCCATGAGGTGTCCAGTAATGCTCAGATTTGATTTATTTTTATCCAAGTAATGTATCTGCTGCCAGGAATCGGTCATGTTCCTGATCTGTCCGGTGGAATAGAAAGCCATATATCCAAATAAGCCAATGGCACAAAGATAGGCGGCGTAGGCAGTATAGATGAAAGCATAAAATTACAAAGAGCTATTATGAGATTAAGTGAATGGGCAAAACTGTGGTAAATGGATTTCAATGCGAGGTCATACACTTTGGACCTAAAAAGGATAGAACAGGGTACTTTCTAAATGGTGAAAGGCTAAAAACAGTGGAGTTCCAAAGAGACTTGGGGGTCCAGGTACATAGATCATTAAAATGTCATGAATAGGTGCAGAAAATAATCAAAAAGGCTTTTATATTTAGAGGACCAGAATACAAGGGATAGAAGTTATTCCAAAGCTGGACAAAGCCCTGGTTAGACCACACCTGGGGCACTGAGCAATTCTGGGCACCACACCTTAGGAAGGATATATTGGCCTTGGAGGGAGTGCAGAGTAGGTTTAGCATAATGATACCCGGACTCCAGGGGTTAAATTATGAGGAGAAATGACTCAAATTGGGGTTGTATTCTTGGAATTTAGAAGATTAAGGAGTCATTTAATCGAAGTTTTTAATATATTAAGGGGAACAGGTCGGGTAGACAGAGAGAAACTGTTTGGGTGGGGGGTCTAGGGCTAGAAATTTGGGAGCACCTGTTTGGAGTGCTAACTTTTGAAATCATGAAAAATGAACGGCAGGCGCTAATGATTCTCAGCTTCCAGTAAATTGGCTGTTAGTGCTCCAGGAAAAAACTGGAACACTCATGAGCTCAGGAGGGCGTTATAGCAGAGCGATAATGAATTTCAGTGCAATGCAATTGGCAATTCATACTGGCTCCTTCCGGCTCTTAAAGGGGAGGTTGCATCATTGTGCAGGTCTTCATTATCAGCATTGCTGGCTGTGAAGGCGACCTGCACCAACTCAATGCCCTGATCGCAATGGCTGATCCCACGCCCAGGGAGAGAGTTTGTCGTTTCACCAACCAGATATTGGAGGCATTGATTACGGGAGTGGAACGAAGGAGGGTAGTGCTGTTCTCGGCCACTGGAGGGAGGCCATTGTCCCAGGTCTTCAGGGCAATGTGGAGGGAAGTGGCCAGGGGGTCTTGACCAGTCAGGGCGTACGCAGCCTGACACAGTGCCGGAAGAAATTTAACAGCCTCACTCGCGTGGTCAAAGTGAGCATGTGCTTCAACAGGTCCTACATTCAAGCATCTGAACCTCAGTCTGTACTCACTGTACAAAGCACCACACTCTCCCCACCACTCACCCACCAAGCATCTGTACCTACTTAAACTCACATCCACATCTCACGCCTTGCTTACAATTAGTTATTCAACAATGGCAGGCATATCTCCCAAACACATAGTTGAACTCTGACTTGCGCACATTCGTTTCTCTTTCAGGCCAAGGTAGCCCACGGCAGGAGGGAGCAGCAGAGAGCAAGTGGGGGTGATGCGCAGCTCCAGCAACTTACAGACCTCAAGGAGCGAGTACTGCAACTCATTGAGTAGCAGGGGATGGGTGACCGTCGGCAACATCTACTCCATTGGAGGCAACAATGGTATCTTCATCCCCTCCTCCTCATCCCACTTCCCCCTCATGCCACCATCCTTTCTCACTTTCCACCTCCTGAGAATGCATTCCTTGCTCCAATCCTGCCCTCACGCGAGTCTTGTGCCTTTATGCTGTCAAATAATCAGCAACCAGCTGAGCAGCCTGTTCCTGAGGAGAAGAGGAGGACAAGCAAAGCACTGGGTCACTGCATCTCACCCGCAGGCACCACCTGAGATACTGGCACTACGCGATCTTTAGAGGCAAGTTTAGTAGTGGGGTCTACACTGGGTGATGCACCGAGGACTTATGGGCTGCAGCAAGGTCAAGGGGAAAGGGTAGCTTGGGAGCCAGCTCCCCGGAAGGAGAGTTCGCACACGAGTTCTGCTGCACAGGTCTCAGATGAGGGCCTCGATGGGGAAGCACAAGAAGGGTAATGGGCATGCACTCCAAAATGTTAGGTCCAATGGCTTGGGTCGGAGAGCCTCTTGGCAAAGGTGAGTGTGGAGTCTGCCTCTAACATTGCACAGAGCTCTGCCATGGAGCCCATCATTTCTACTCTGCAGAGGATGGTGGACTCCCAGAGAGACCGTGCGGATCCAGACCTCGTGACGCATGTCATGGGCGATGTGGCAGCTTCCACTGCATCACAGACAGAAGTGACGCAAAGTCTTAATGCTGTAGGGATGCTGAGGTGCTGTCCCGGGGGTGTGGCAGTGGGTCAGTGGAGCAGGAACTTGTTGTCCTCTTTCAGGATGACAGCATTCATGAGCCTGCCACTCTACCATTGCACTTGTTGCTGCCTCTCATCCAGACTGACGCCGCCCATCACATGTTGCGGTCTACAGCCGCACCTTCTAGGCCCAGAACTAGTCAAGGGCATCCTGCAAGGTTATTTGTAGTCTCTGGCAACAACAGTCAGCAGCCTACACTCCACCCACCCGAAACCATGTGATCTCCTGGGAGACCCCAAAAAACATGAAAAACCCAGGCCAATTTGGGGGAAAAAAATCTGGGAAATTATTCTCCGACCCATCTAGGCGATCGAAACTAGTCCAGGAGATCATGCTGGCCTTTAATTCCCTGCATGGAAAAGGAAACCTGCTGATAACCATTTACCGCCCTCCATCAGCTAATGAATCAATATCCTCCATGTTGAACACCACTTGGAAGAAGCACTGAGGGTAGCAAGGGCACAGAATTTACTCTGGGTGGGGGACTTCAATGCCCATCATCAAGAGTGGCTCGGGAGCACTACTACTGACCAAGCTGCCCGAGTCCTGAAGGACACAGCTGCCAGACTGGGCCTGCGACAAGTGGTAAGAGACCCAACACAAGGAAAAAACCTACTTGACCTGGTCCTCATCAGTCTACCTGTCGCAGATGCATCTGTCTGTCCATGACAGCATTGGTAGCAGTGATCATCGCACAATCCTTGTGGAGAAGAAGTTCTGTCTTCACAGAGAAGACCCCCTCCATCGTGTTGTGTGGCACTACCTCCGTGCTAAATGGGATAGATTCAGAACAGATCTAGCAGCTCAAAACTGGGCATCCATGAGGCGCTGTGTGCCATCGGCAGCAGCAGAAATGTATTCCACCACAATCTGTAACCTCATGGCCCGGCATATCCCTCAATCTACCATTACCATTGAACCAGGGTTGGTCCCTTGGATTGATGAGGAGTGCAGAAGAACATATCAGGAGCAGCACCAGGCATATCTAAAAATGAGGTACATACCTGGGGAAGCTGCAACACAGGACTACATGCATGCTAAACAGCGGAAGCAGCATGCTATAGACAGAGCTAAGCAATCCCACAATCAACGGATCAGATCAAAGCTCGACAGTCCTGCCACATCCAGTCGTGAATGGTGGTGGACAATAAACAACTAATGAGAGGAGGAGGCTCCATGAATATCCCCATCCTCAATGATGGAGCCCAGCACGCAAATGCAGAAGATAAGGCTGAAGCCATCTTCAGCCAGATGTCCAAGTGGATGATACATTTTGGCTTCCTCCTGAGGTCCCCACCATTACACAAGTCAGTTTTCAGCCAATTCGATTCACTGCACCTGATATCAAGAAACAGCTGAGCGCACTGGATACAGCAAAGGTTATGAGCCCCGACAACACCCCGGCTGTGTGCTGAAGACTTGTGCTCCAGAACTAGCCGTGTCTCTAGCCAAGCTGTTCCATACAGCTACAGCACTGGCATCCTGTCCACAAAAAGCAGGACAAATCCAATCCGACCAATTACCACCCCATCAGTCTCCTCTTAATCATCAGCAAAGTGATGGAAGGTGTCATTGACAGTGCTATCAAGTGGCACTTGCCAATAACGGTCACCGATGCTCAGTTTGGGTTTGGCCAGGATCACTCGGCTCCAGACCTCATTACAGCCTTGGTCCAAACATGGACAAAAGAGCTGAATTCCAGAGATGAGGAGAGAGTGACTGCCCTTGACATCAAGGCAGTATTTGACCAAATGTGGCATCAAAGAGTCCCAGTAAAATTGAATTCAATAAGAATCAGGGGGAAAACTCTCCACTGGCTGGAGTCATACCTAGGTTGTGGTGGCTGGAGGCCAATCATCTCAACCCCATGACATCGCTGCAGGAGTTCCTCAGGCAGTGTCCTAGGCCCAACCATCTTCAGCTGCTTCATCAATGACCTTCCCTCCATCATAAGGTCAGAAGTGGGGATGTTCGCTGATGATTGCAGTGTTCAGTGCCATTCACAACTCCTCAGAAAATGAAGCAATCCATCGCTGCATGCAGCAAGACTCAGGCTTGGGCTGATAAGTGGCAAGTAACATTCGCACCACACAAGTGCCAGGCAATGACTATCTCCAACAAGCGAGAGTCTAACCACCTTCCCTTGATATTCAACGGCATTACCATTGCTGAATCCCCCACCATCAACATCCTGTGGGTCACCATTAACCAGAAACCTCACTGGACCAGCCACATAAATACTGTGGCTACGAGTAGGTCAGAGGCTGGGTATTCTGCGGCGAGTGTCTCACCTGACTCCCCAAATCCTTTCCACCATCTACAAGGCACAAGTCAGGAGTGTGATGGAATACTCTCCACTTACTTGGATGAGTGCAGCTCCAAGACCACTCAAGAAGCTCAACACCATCCAGGACAAAGCAGCCCGCTTGATCGGCTCCCCATCCACCACCTTAAACATCCACTCCCTCCATCACCGGTGCACTGTGGCTGCAGTGTGTACCATCTACAAGATGCTCTGCAGCATCTCCTTCTTCAGCAGCACCTCCCAAACCTGCAAGCTCTACCACCTGGAAGGACAAGGGCAGCAGGCGCATGTGAGCACCATCACCTGTAAGATCCTCTCCAAGTTATACACCATCATGACTTGGAAATATATCGCCGTTCTTTCATTGTCATTGGGTCAAAATCCTGGAACTCTCTTCCTAACAACACTGTGGGAGTACCTTCACCACAAGGACTGCAACGGTTCAAGAAGGCGGCTCACCACCACTTTCTCAAGGGTAATTGGGGATAGGTAATCAATGCTGGCCTTGTCAGCAACGCCCATATCCCAGAATGAATCATTTTACAAAGCACCTATCTTCTGTAAGGTGTGATCTCCGCCACAGCCAGAAACAAATCCAGCTTTTGCTTGAAGGAATTCAGTGAGTCTGCATCCACCACATGAAACGGTAGCTCGTTCCAGAGGTCTACTATTCTCTGGGAATGCACTCGAATGCCCAAATCTTTCTATCTCCACCATCTTTAATGCCTTTTCCTGGAGGATGTATGAATGCTGAGCATTTGCCCTGCCCACATGCATAACACTGCATTTATCTAAGTTATACACCATTTTCCAGTCTTAAGATCTGCCTGAAGCAGACGAGCATCTTCTACAGTTCTAACACTTGCACAGATCTTGGTATCATTTGCAAATTGTGCCTGCCCCCAACCCCTACATCCAGATCATTAATAAAAATAGTAAAAAGCAACGGTCCTAACACTGATCCCTGGGGGTCACCAGTGGTGACCGATCTCCAAACAGATCCAAGTCCATCTATAACTACTTTTTGTCAATGTCCTGCCAGCCAGTTCTGAATACAACTCAATATATTTCCAGTAATATCAGAGGCACCGATCTTATCGAGAAGTCTCTTATGCAATACCTTATCAAAATGTCACCGATCCTTGCAGCCCGTGTTCCCCGATGCAGGGCTCTTCGACGTCTATTTTTTTCCTCGTTGCTCATTGCCGTCGGATTGAGTTGGAGCCGAGTCATACAGGCCAGCAGCAACGTCGGGACCCAGGAGTGAGGTCGGGAGCAGCCAGGTCGGGACCCAGGGGCGAGGTCGGGAGGGAGGGGCGGCAAGGTCGGGACCCAGGGGCGAGGTCGCGAGGAACAGCGAGGTCGGGAGGGAGGGGCGGCAAGGTCGGGGCCCAGGAGCGAGGTTGGGAGGAACACCGAGGACGGGAGGAGGAGCGAAGTCGGGACCCAGGAGCGGGGCCCGGGAGAGGTGCAGTGAGTTCGAAGCCCAGCAGCGATGTTGGGATCCAGGAGTGGAGCAGGGTGGACCAGCAGCGAGGTCGGGGCCCAGGGAAAGTGCAGCACGGGCCAACAGCGAAGTCAGGAGGCCTACACTGCATTCTCTGAAACCCAGGGAGAGAGGACCTGTGGGAAGGACGGAGGGGGATAGTAGGATTATGTGTGTGTGTGTGTGTGTGTGTGTGCTAAGCCCATGCAGTGGAGCCTGGTCTCCAATCATCTTGGATCCCTTCATGAGGTTGTTAAACTTCTTGTGACATTGGGTCGCAGTTCGCGGCTCCATGTCTCTAGCAGAGACGTCCTGTGCCACCTCCCTCCAAAGCCTCCGAAAAACTCTTGGCACAAGCCTCCTTCCTCCATTAAAGGGGAGGGCTGCTGCACACTCTGAATGGCCTTTTGGTGACCTCCACTGGGCCACCAGAGCCTCATGAGACCGGGCCAGCGGCCTGGCACCCAAGACAGAGTGCGGGGCTGCACGATGGTGCCCTGGATCATGATAGGGCCGCCATGGTCAAGCCCACCCAAGAGTCGGCTGACAAACAAAGATTGCAGCACGGGTGCTGCAGGCCTACCCTTTAAAGAATGTCCCGACAGCAACTGACCGCCAACCTTGTGACCGGCAATTTCCACCATGGAGCGTTAAGGGGTTGGTGCGGAGAAGGGTCACCATGCATGGCAATGATGTCATCGTCGGTTGCGTGGCGACCCAGGGCGTGAATCATGGGGCGCGGAACTGCTGGGTCATCGCCTCCGGAAGTGCCCCCCTCACCCGGACAAAAACTGCCTTGCCCGTGGAGGCACGAACAGGGCTAGAAAAAGAGGCAATTATGCCCCCCAAATCTCTCTCCAGCTGTTAAATTCTCACTGATAAAAATAGCAACCACATCTCCCCTTTGACCTACCCTATCCTTTCTGAAAGCCTTGTAGTCCTTTAGGTAAAGTTCCGGCCCATCACTGTAAAGTCCTTACACAATACACAAATCCACACAAGGCACATTCTATGGACAAGGCCACTCCATGACCTGAACCTTTATTCACAGGACCGAGAAGTGATGACCCTGCATGGGACCTCCCTTTATATACCTGGGTGACCACAAGTGGTCAAGGTGTGCATTTCTTAGGTATATACAGTATTGTTGTTGTTACATAAAGATTACATACATGACATCACCTCCCCCTCAACATCTTATTGGGATCATAGGTTAAGTCTCTCGGGTGGTCTGTGCTCTCTCGTGGAGCGCCGCAGTTGGGGCTCTGATTGTTGAGCCTTGGTATGCTTGTCTGTCGCCTGTGGTGATTCCGGCCTGTCCGGGCTGACTGCCGGGACTGTGCATGCTGCTGAATGTTCTTGTTGCTCGTTCACTGGCGGTGGTGTGAGCACCATCTCATGATCTTCCTCAGGTTCCTCAGTGTCTATGCTGAACCTTTTTTTTAACTTGGTCCACATGCTTGCGGAATATCTGCCCACTGTTACGTTTAACCACTGTGACCCTATTCCCCTCTTTGTCTATTACAGTACCCTCAAGCCATTTGGGCCCCAAAGCATGATTGAAAACAAATACAGGGTCATCAATTTCTAGACATCTCCCCCTTGAATTTCGGTCATGGTACTCGTTTTGGGACTGGCGCTTGCCCTCAACAGTGTCGGACAGGACTGAATGAATGAGGGACAGCCGAGTTTTGAGTGTTCGTTTCATGAGTAACTCCGTGGGCGGGACCCCCATGAGTGAGTGCAGTCGGGACCTATAGGCCAGCAGGAGGCACGATAGGTGGCATTGGAGGGAGGGTCCTTGAATCCAGAGCATGCCTTGTTTTATGATTTGGACCACACGTTCCACGTGGCCATTGGAGGCCGGCTTGAACGGTGCTGTCCTGACATGATTAATGCCATTACCCGACATGAACTCCCGGAATTCGTAGTTTGTGAAACATGGGCCATTATCGCTAACAAGCATGTCCGGCAAGCCGTGGGTCGCAAAGACTGCGCGCAGACTCTCCACGGTGGTGGATGTCATGCACGAATTCAAAATGATGCACTCGATCCATTTCGAGTGCGCATCAACCACAATGAGAAACATTTTTCCCATGAACGGGCCCGCATAGTCTACGTGAATACGTGACCATGGCCTGGTGGGCCAGGGCCACGGGCTGAGTGGGGCCTCCCTGGGGGCATTGCCCAGCTGGGCACACGTCGTGCACCTGCGAACACAGTGTTCCAGGTCTGAATCAATTCCCGGCCACCACACATGTGACCGGGCAATGGCCTTCATCAGCACGATGCCTGGGTGCTCGCTGTGGAGTTCCCTGATGAATGCTTCCCTGCCCCTCTGGGGCATGACTACCCGGCTGCCCCATAGAAGGCAGTCAGCCTGGATGGAGAGCTCATCCATCCGTCTGTGAAATGGTCTGACCTCCTCAGGGCATGCTCCGTGTGCGGGCACCCAATCCCCAGTCAGGACACATTTCGTCATCAAGGATAGGAGGGGATAGGAGGGGATCTCTGTTGGTCCAGATTTTGATCTGGCAGGCTGATCAGTGGCCAGTGGAAGCCTGCTGAGCGCGTCAGCGCAGTTTTCGGTGCCGGGCCGGTGCCGAATGGTGTAGTCATACGCAGCGAGTGTGAGAACCCATCGCTGTATGCGAGCTGACGCATTGGCATTGACAGCCTTGCTGTCTGACAGCAGGGATGTTAACGGCTTGTGGTCCGATTCTAATTCAAACCTCCTGCCAAAAAGGTATTGATGCATCTTTTTCATCCCATAGACACATGCGAGTGCTTCCTTCTCAACCATCCCATATCCCTGTTCAGCTTGAGAGAGTGACCTGGAGGCATAAGCCACAGGTTGTAGTTGGCCCTCAGCGTTATCCTGCTGCAACACGCACCCTACCCCATAGGACGATGCATTACATGTCAGAACCAATTTCTTACGGGGGTCGTACAGGATCAACAACTTATTTGAACAAAGTAGGTTCCACGCCGGATTGAAAGCCCGCTCCTGACAGTTCCCCCCAAAACCAATCGCAACCCTTACGCAGGAGCACGTGCAGCAGTTCCAACAATGTGCTTAAGTTCGGCAGAAATTTCCCGAAATAGTTCAAGAGTCCCAGAAATGAACGCAGCTCCGATGTGTTGCAGGGCCTGGGTGCTCGTCAAATCGCCTCCGTTTTGGATTCGGTGGGCCGAATCCTATCTGTAACAACCCTCCTGCCCAGAAACTCAACCTCGGGAGCCAAAAACACACACTTAGACTTTTGAGTCGCAGGCCTACCCGGTCCAGTCGGCGTAGCACCTCCTCCAGGTTGTGGAGGTGTTCCTCGGTGTCACGACCCATGATGAGGATGCCGTCCTGAAATACAATCATTCCGGGAATGGGTTTGAGCAGGCTTTCCATGTTTCTTTGAAAAATCACGGCCGCTGATCGAATGCCAAACGGACACCTGTTGTAAACAAACAGTCCCTTGTGTGTGGTGATGGTGGTCAGTAGTTTAGATTCATCGGCCAGTTCTTGGGTCATGTAGGCTGAAGTGAGGTCCAACTTGGTGAACAACTTGCCGCCTGCCAGCGTGGCAAAAAGGTCCTCTGCTCTCGGGAGCGGGTATTGGTCTTGTAGGGACACCCAGTTGATATTGGCCGAGCCATCCGCTTTTAGGACGGGAACGATGGGGCTCGCCCAGTAGCTGAATTCAATGGGCAAGATGATGCCCTCTCTCAGCAACCGGTCCAACTCACTCTCAGTTTTCTCCCGCATCACATACGGCACAGCTCTGGCTTTGTGGTGCACTGGTCTAGCGTCCGGGGTGATGCGTATCACTACTTTGGTACCTTTGAACGTCCCGATGCCAGGTTGAAATAGTGACTCAAATTGCTGTTAGACCTGTGAGCATGAACTTTGCTCCACAGATGACATGGCGTGCACACCCCCCCCATTTCCAGTTCATTTCAGCTAACCAGCTCCTCCCCAACATTGCGGGACCATTGCCCGGGACAATCCAAAGTGGCAGTCGGTTCACCGATCCATTGTGTGTGACCCCCAACATTGCACTGCCTAGCACTGGAATGATTTCTTTGGTGTACATCTGTAATTGCATCTCAATGCGATCTAGTTTGGGTCTGCTGGCTTTGAGTGGCTGCAGCTTTTCGAATTGTTGACCACTCATGAGTGACTGGCTGGCCCCCATGTCCCGCTTCATGCATACAGGGATGCCGTTTAATAGGACTTTCATCATCATAGGTCGTGTTTTGGTATATGAGCTGCGAATGTTTGCCACATGAACCCGCTGAACTTTAGTGTCCATTGATTTTCCCCAAGTGTCAACCTGCCTCGCAGACCCCTCATCTGGTTCATCCGCCTCGTATATTAGCCTGGTCACAGGCTTTCTGCACATTCTGGCTAAATGGCCACTGAGGTTACAATTTCTGCAGACGAACTGTTGAAACCTGCACGTCCTGGCAGCATGTCTGCCCCCACACCTCCAGCATGAACTGAGATTCCCATTGTTGTGAACAAAAGAGCTGTTGCAAGGCAGCGTCCCTTTGACTGCTCTTGAGCACCCTGTTAGTGGGTGTCAATGGCCCCATCCCGGGCAGCATTGTCCACTTGGGGGGGGGTGGCGTAAATGTCCGTTCAGCCTGCCATTGTCTCTGTTGGAGACTTACTCGTGGGTCTATTGCTGCCTGGGGTGTGTCGAACTGCCCGTGCCTGCCTGCGGGGCTCTGCGCGCGTATATTATCTTGGTTTCCTCCTCCCCTGCCATAAAAGTCTGAGCCATCAACAATGCCGCTTCCAAGGTCAAGTCCTTGGTCTCAATTAGCTTTCTGAAAATCCCAGCATGACCGATGCCCTCAATAAAGAAATCCCTTAGCATCTCCCCCCTGCAGGCGTCTGTGAACTTACAGAGGCTGGCCAAGCGCCAGAGGTCTGCAATGAAATCCGGTATGCTGTGTCCTTCCCGATGTCGGTGGGTATAGAATCTTGGGTGCCAGCAGGTCTTTCATGAGCGCGTAAGTCTTAGGTCCACAGCTGGTCAGCAGATGAGCCCTTCGCTTGTCGGCCGCTGCGTCTCCCAGCCAGTCCTTCGTGACAAAACTCTGCTGGAGCCTCTCAATGAAATCGCCCCAGTCCTCACCAACACAGTACCATTCATCTGGGCTGCTGCTGGCCATTCTCGTGGGTTGTTGATTCCCGTTTCTCGTCGCCAATGTAAAGTCCTTACACAATACCACAAATCCACATGAGGCACATTCTATGGACAAGGTCACTCCATAACCTGAACCTTTATTCACAGGACTAAGAAGTGATGACCCTGCCTTTATATACCTGGATTGACCAGGTGAGGAGTGTCTCCCACAAGTTCACCCCCTGTGGTCAAGGTGTGCATTTCTTACATATATACAATATTGCAGTGTTGTAACATAAAGGTTACATACATGACAATCACTTTCAACTAGCCATGTCTCAGAAATACACAATATGTCTAGATTCTCCAAAACAGCATAGGATTGCAATTCTAACAATTTACTTCGAACATTCCTTGCATTTACATAAAAGTAATTTAAAGATTTCCCATCCAATTTCTGAAAGTTATTAATTCTGGTTTGCTTCCTACCTGGTTCATCATCATGCTTAGCATCGGGCTAGACTTAGTCTTCGATCGCTAGGGCCCAAAAAATGGGTGATGTTCCAGCCTGAGCGATGTTTCAGCCTTCAGGATCGCTGGAACATGGTCCATTTTTGGGATCGTGACTTTCGGCTTTTTTTGGGAGGCGATAGCCCAGAGATGTGAAATGGGCCCTAGCGATGTGGCAGGCAAGGCTTCCCTAGCAACGGCCTTCTGCACATGCGTTTTTTTTGGTAAGCAGGTTTCCCCGCATTTCGGGAGGTCAGGGGTCATCCACACATGCACAGAAGGCAAAGGGAGAGGTAGAGAGAGAGGATAGAGAGTGATACATCCTTACTATACAGTATAAATTCACACGAGGCCCAGGCTTGAGAGAAGGTCAGTCTGTGACCTGTCCTTTATTCCTTAGCACTCAAGTGCAGGAAGTGGGTGCAGCTTCCCCTTTTATACCTGAAGGTCCAGGTTAGGAGTGTCTCCCACAAGTTCACCACCTAGTGGTCAGTGTTCTCACGGTGTCCAACTTAGATCAGATTATACATGGGTTACATTGCTGGTTGAATACATGACATCACCTCCTCCCCAAAGTCTTATTGGGGTCACAGGTTGAGTCTCTCTGGTGGTTTACGCTCCCTTGTAGAGCGCCTGAGTTGGGGCTCCGTTTGTTTGGCGCTGGCCTGAGTGCCTGCTGTTTGCGGTGCCTCAGGCCTATCCGGACTGCCCACAGTGACTGGGCTCTCCTCTCTTTGGTCTCTGTGTTCGGTCACCTGTGGAGGAGTGAACTCTATATTGTGTTCTTCCTCTGCTTCTTCTATGGGGTTGCTGAACCTCCTTTTTGTTTGATCCACATGTTTGCGACAGATTTGTCCATTGGTAAGTTTAGCTACCAGAATCCTATTTCCCTCTTTGGCAATCACAGTGCCTGCGAGCCATTTGGGCCCTGCAGCATAGTTGAGGACAAAAACAGGGTAATTTACATCAATACATCGCGCCCTCGCATTCCTGTCATGGTAGTCATATTGTGACTGCCGCCTGCTCTCAACAATTTCTTTCATGGTGCGGTGTATAAGTGATAACCGGGTTTTGGGTTTCCTTTTCATTAGCAGCTCTGCGGGTGGAACCCCTGTGAGCGAGTGTGGTCGGGATCTGCAGGCCAACAGGAAACATGATAAGCGGCTTTGTAGGGAACTCCCTGGGATTCTGAACATCTGCATTGCTCATTCTGCCTGGCCGTTTGAGGCTGGCTTGAAAGGTGCCATTCTGACATGTTTAATTCCATTGCCTGCCATGAAGTCCTGGAATTCTGTGCTTGTGAAGCACGGGCCATTGTCGCTGACCAAGATGTCCGGTAGACCATGGGTGGCGAACATTGCCCGTAAACTTTCTACCGTGGCAGAGGATGTGCTTGAATTTAAAATGTCACACTCGATCCATTTGGAGTAGGCATCTACGAGAACCAAAAAAATTTTTCCCATGAAAGGACCTGCGGAGTCGTACATGGATGCGTGACCAAGGCTTGGCGGGCCATGGCCAGGGGCTAAGGGGGACTTCCCTGGGCACATTGCCCAGCAGGGCACACTTGTTGCACCCGCAAACACAAAGTTCCAGATCTGCGTCTATCCCTGGCCACCAAACGCGTGACCTAGCAATTGCCTTCATTATGACAATGCCCGGGTGCTCATTGTGGAGTTCTCTGATGAACACCTCTCTGCCCATCTGGGGCATGACTACGCGGTTTCCCCACAGTAGGCAATCGGCCTGAATCGAGAGTTCATCCCTGCGCCTGTGAAATGGTTTAAATTCCTCAGGGCATGCCCTGTACGTGGCTGCCCAGTCCCCATTCAGGACACATTTCTTCACCAGAGACAATATCGGGTCTCTATTTGTCCAGACTTTAATCTGACGGGCTGTCACGGGTGATCCTTCGCTTCCGAAAGCTTCAACAGCCTTGACCATCTCAGCAGCATGCTCGATAGCCCCCTCAGTGGCGGCTAGCGGGAGCCTGCTGACTGCATCTGCGCAGTTTTCGGTGCCCGGTCTGTTCCAAATTGTGTAGTCAGAGGCGGCTAGCGTGAGTGGCCAGCTCTGTATGCGGGCCGATGCGTTTGCATTTATGGTCTTGTTGTCAGCCAAAAGCGACGTGAGAGGTTTGTGATCTGTCTCCAGCTCAAATTTCCTGCCAAACAGATACTGGTGCATTTTCTTTACCGCATATACACATGCGAGCGCCTTCTTTTCTACCATCCCGTAGCCCCTTTCTGCCTGGGACAGACTTCTGGAGGCATAAGCTACCGGCTGTAACTGACCCTTGGCATTGACATGCTGCAACACACACCCGACACCTTAGGACAACGCATCGCACATTAAAACAAGTTTCTTACGTGAGTCATATAGCGTTAACAGATTGTTGGAACATAACAAATTGCGTGCTCTATTAAAAGCCCTTTCCTGGCTGTCCCCCCAGACCCATTCGCGAACTTTGTGTAGGAGCACATGTAGCAGCTCTAGCAGCGTGCTCAATTTGGGAAGAAAGTTACCAAAATAGTTCAGGAGCCCCAGGAACGAACGCAGCTCCGTCGTTTTACGGGGTCTGGGTGCTCTCTGGATCGCTTCCATCTTGGACGCAGTAGGGCTGATCCCGTCTGCTGCTACCCTCATCCCCGGGAATTCTACCTCTGGAGCTAGGAAGACGCACTTCGCCTTTTTCAGTCGCAGCCCTACCCGGTCCAGTCTGCGTAGCACCTCCTCCAGGTTGTGGAGGTGTTCTTCAGTATCGCAACCCGTGATGAGGATGTCGTCCTGAAAAACCACCGTCCCTGGACGACTTGAGGAGGCTTACCATATTTCGTTGGAAGATCGCGGCGGCCGAGCGAATCCTGAACGGACATCTGTTGTACTCAAACAACCCCTTGTGTGTCGTGATGGTGGTCAGCTTCTTCAACTCACTCACCAGCTCCTGGGTCATGTAAGCTGAGGTCAGGTCCAATTTTGAAAAAACTTTGCCACCGGATCGCGTCGCAAAGAGGTCCTCCGCTCTCGGTAGCGGGGACTGGTCTTGGAGTGACACCCGATTTATGGTGGCCTTGTAATCACCACATATCCTGACTGACCCATCCGCCTTGAGCACCCAGTCATTAAATTCGACTGGCGAGATGATGCCTTCCCTCAGCAGGCGGTCCAATTCGCCTTCTATCTTTTCCCGCATCACGTACGGCATCGCCCTGGCCTTGTGGTGTACTGGCCTGGAATCACTACCTTGGCCCCCATGAAAGTGCCAATGCCGGGTTGAAATAATGAGTCAAATTTGTCCAGGATCTGTGAGCATGATACTCGCTCCACACAGGAAATTGCATTGACATCGCCCCATATCCAGTTCATGACAGCAAGCCAACTCCTCCCCAGTAGTGCGGGACCGTCCCCCGGGATAACCCAGAGTGGCAACTAGTTTTCTGAATCTTTGTGGGTCACGATTACCGTGGCGCTGCCAACACCGGAATGATCTCCTTTGTGTATGTCCGTAGCTGTACGTCAATCGACGATAATTTTGGCCTCCTGGCCTTGGACGCCTACAACTTTTTGAACTATTTGATACCCATCAGGGACTGGCTGGCCCCCGTGTCTAGCTCCATTGATACTGGGATGCCATTGAGGAGCACTTTCATCATTATCGGTGGCGTCCTGGTGTATGAACTGTATACGTGCTCCACATGAACTCGCTGAACTTCAGCTTCCAGCGATTTCCCCCAGTTTTCATTTCTGCAATTTCTGCAGGTATTTTGCTCATCTCTGCAAACTCCGGCTGAGTGTGTGCCTCCACACCTCCTATATGAGCTGCTGTTGGAAACAAAAGGTCCCTTGCCAGTTGATCGTCCCTGACTGCCCCTGTTATTGTCCTTGAGTGCACCATTAACAGATGTTGATGGCCCCATTACTGGCCACATTGGCCCTTGCAACGGCGTGAATCGCCATTCAGCTTGCCATTGTCTCTGTCGAACTCCCCCTCTGGATATTGGAAAATGCCCAATTGCCCTTGTCTACCTGGAGAACTGTGTGCTGCTTTAACAATGTTGAATCTCTGCCCCAACCATTCCTTAACACAGTACCTCTCGTCTGTTCTGCTAGTGGCCATGCTCGCGTGGTTTAAATCCCAGTTTCTCATTGCCATTGATACGTCCTTACTATACAGTATCAATGCACACGAGGCCCAGGCTTGAGAGAAGGTCAGTCTGTGACCTGTCCTTTATTCCTTAGCATTCAAGTGCAGGAAGTGGGTGGAGCTTCCACTTTTATACCTGAAAGTCCAGGTTAGGAGTGTCTCCCACAAGTTCACCACCTAGTGGTCAGGCTTCTCACGGTGTACAACTTAGGTCAGATTATACATGGGTTACATTGCTGGTTGAATACATGACAGAGAGAGAGGAGGAAGGCAGAGTCAGAGAGGAAAGAGAAATAGAGAGAGAAAGCTTTTTGGCAATTAAGGAGATAAAACAAAAATATGTCTCATTCAGATAGTGTTCAAGATGTGGAGGTGGGGAGGAGGATGGCCAAACCCTTCTCCGATGAGGCCAACGAGGCCCTCGTCAGGGAGGTGTACTTGCGGTGGGCCCAATTAACCCGGGGTGGGGGTGGGAAACCTCCACCCTGGGCGTACCACCGAATCTGGGGCAAGATCGGCGACGTGGTGTCGTCAGCGTCCCACAAGGCAAGGGGATCCGTCCAGTGCTGGAAGCGCTGGAAGAGCCTGGTTGCTTCGGCAAGAGTAAGTATAGATTTTAAATTGTAATGATGCAAATTGTAATTATACATCTCCCAGAATGAAATTAAGCTTGTCATTCTTGCATATAGAAACATAGAAACATAGAAAATAGTTACAGGAGTAGGCCATTCGGCCCTTCAAACCTGCACCACCATTCAATAAGATCATGGCTGATCATTCACCTCAGTACCCCTTTTCTGCTTTCTCTCCATACCCCATGATCCTTTTAGCCGTAAGGGCCATATCTAACTCCCTCTTAAATATATCCCACGAACTGGCATCAACAACTCTCCACGATAGACAATTCCACAGGTTAACAACTCTCTGAGTGAAGAAGTTTCTCCTCATCTCGGTCCTAAATGGCTTACCCTTATCCTTAGACTGTGTCCCCTGGTTCTGGACTTCCCCAACATCACGAACATTCTTCCTGCATCAGATCTGTCTAGTCCTATCAGAATTTTATATGTTTCTATGAGATCCCCTCTCATCCTTCTAAACTCCAGTGAATACAGGCCCAGTCGATCCAGTCTCTCCTCATATGTCAGTCCTGCCATCACGGGAATCAGTCTGGTGAACCTTTGCTGCACTCCTTCAATAGCAAGAACATCCTTCCTCAGATTAGGAGACCAAAACTGAACACAATATTCCAGGTGAGGCCTTCTCAAGGCCCTGTACAACTGCAGTGAGACCTCCGTGCTCCTATACTCAAATCCCCTAGCTATGAAGGCCAACATGCCATTTGCCTTCTTCACCGCCTGCTGTATCTGCATGCCAACTTTCAATGACTGATATACCATGACACCCAGGTCTTGTTGCACCTCCCCTTTTTCTAATCTGCAGCCATTCAGATAATATTCTGCCTGCGTGTTTTTGCCAACAAAGTGGATAGCCTCACATTTATCCACATTATACTGCATCTGCCATGCATTTGCCCACTCACCTAACCTGTCCAAGTCACCCTGCAGCCTCTTTGCATCCTCCTCACAGCTCACACCGCCACACAGCTTAGTGTCATCTGCAAGCTTGGAGATATTACACTCAATTCCTTCATCTAAATCTTTGATGTATATTGTAAAGAGCTGGGGTCACGGCACCCCACAAGTCACTGCCTACCATTCTGAAAGGGATCCGTTTATCCCGATTCTCTGCTTCCTGTCTGCCAACCAGTTCTCTATCCACGTCAATACATTACCCCCAATATCATGTGCTTTAATTTTGCACACCAATCTCTTGTGTGGGATCTTGTCAAAAGCCTTTTGAAAGTCCAAATACACCACATCCACTGGTTCTCTCCTGTCCACTCGAATAGTTACATCCTTCAAAAATTCTAGAAGATTTGTCAAGCATGATTTCTCTTTCATAAATCCATGTTGACTTGGACCGATCGTGTCACTGCTTTCCAAATGCGCTGCTATTTCATCTTTAATAATTGATTCCAACATTTTCTCCACCACTGATGTCAGGCTAACCGGTCTATAATTCCCTGTTTTCTCTCTCCCTCCTTTCTTAAAAAGTGGTATTACATTAGCTACCCTCCAGTCCATAGGAACTGATCCAGAGTCGATAGACTGCTGGAAAATGATCACCAATGCATCCACAATTTCTAGGGCCACTTCCTTAAGTACTCTGGGATACAGACTATCAGGCCCTGGGGATTTATCGGCCTTCAATCCCATCAATTTCCCGAACACAATTTCCTGACTAATAAGGATTTCCTTCAGTTCCTCCTTCTCACTAGACCCTCGGTCCCCTAGTATTTCCAGAAGGTTATTTGTGTCTTCCATCGTGAAGACGGAACCAAAGTGTTTGTTCAATTGGTCTGCCATTTCTTTGTTCTCCATTATAAATTCACCTGAATCTAACTGTAAGGGACCTATGTTTGTCTTCACTAATCTTTTTCTCTTCACATATCTATAGAAGCTTTTGCAGTCAGTTTTTATGTTCGCAGCAAGCTTCCTCTCATACACTATTTTCCCCCTCCAAATTAAACCCTTTATCCTCCTCTGCTGAATTCTAAATTTCTCCCAGTCCTCAGGTTTGCTGCTTTTTCTGGACAATTTATATGCCTCTTCCTTGGATTTAACACTATCCTTAATTTCCCTTGTAAGCCACGGTTGAGCCACCTTCCCTGTTTTATTTTTACTCCAGACCAGGATGCACAATTGTTGAAGTTCATCCATGTGATCTTTAAATGTTTGCCATTGCCTATCCACCGTCAATCCTTTAAGTATCATTTGGCAGTATTCTAGCCAATTCACATCTCATATCATCAAAGTTACCTTTCCTGAAGTTCATCCTAGTCTCTAAATTAACTGTGTCACTCTCCATCTTAATAAAGAATTCTACCATATTATGGTCACTCTTCCCCAAGGGGCCTCGCACAACAAGATTGCTAATTTGTCCTTTCTCATTACACATCACCCAATCTAGATGGCCAGCCCTCTAGTTGGTTCCTCGACATATTGGTCCAGAAAACCATCTCTAAAACACTCCAGGATCCTCCTCCACCGCATTGCTACCAGTTTGGTTAGCCCAATCAATATGTAGATTAAAGTCGCCCATGATAACTGCTGTACCTTTATTGCATGCATCCCTAATTTCTTGTTTGATGCTGTCCCCACCTCACTACTACTGTTTGGTGGTCTGTACACAACTCCCACGAGCATTTTCTGCCCTTTGGTATTCCGTAGCTCTACCCATACAGATTCCACATCATCCAGGCTAATGACCCTCTTTACTTTTGCGTTAAATTCCTCTTTAACCAGCAAAGCTACCCCACCACCTTTTTCTTTCTTTCTATCCTTCCTGAATGTTGAATACCCATGGATGTTGAGTTCCCAGCCTTGGTCTCCCTGGGGCCATGTCTCCGTAATGCCAATTATATCATATTCGTTAATAGCTGCCTGCGCAGTTAATTCGTCCATCTTATTATGAATACTCCTCGCATTGAGGCACAGAGCCTTCAGGCTTGTCTTTTTAACACACTTTGGCCCTTTAGAATTTTGCTGTAATGTGGCCCTTTTTGATTTTTGTCTTGGGTTTCTCTGCCCTCCACTTATACTTTTCTATCTTTTGCTTCTGCTGCAATTCTATTTCCCTCTATCTCCCTGCATAGGTCCCCATCCCCCTGCCATATTAGTTTAACCCCTCCCCAACAGCACTAGCAAACACTCCCCTTAGGACATATACTCACTGCTAAGATCTGGACAGGGCTCGGAACCTGCACCCTTTTTAAGTCTCACTATTTCAGTCTCTCCGGCTGCTGTCACTGACCCAGCCTGGACTGGAGGACATTGAAACATAGAAACATAGAAAATGGGTGCAGGAGTAGGCCATTCGGCCCTTTGGGCCTGCACCGCCATTCAATGAGTTCATGGCTGAACATGCAACTTCAGTATACCATTCCTACTTTCTCGCCATACCCCCTGATCCCCCTAGTAGTAAGGACTACATCTAACTCCTTTTTGAATATATTTAGTGAAGTGGCCTCAACTACTTTCTGTGGTAGAGAATTCCACAGATTCACCACTCTCTGGGTGAAGAAGTTTCTCCTCATCTCGCTCCCAAATGGCTTACCCCTTATCCTTAGACTGTGACCCCTGGTTCTGGACTTCCCCAACATTGGGAACATTCTTCCTGCATCTAATCTGTCTAAACCCGTCAGAATTTTAAACGTTTCTATGAGATCCCCTCTCACTCTTCTGAACCCCAGTGAATACAGGCCCAGTTGATCCAGTCTTTCTTGATGTGTCAGTCCCGCCATCCCGGGAATCAGTCTGGTGAACCTTCGCTGCACTCCCTCAATAGCAAGAATGTCCTTCCTCAAGTTAGGAGACAAAAACTGTACACAGTACTCCCTGGCTCACTGTCTGCCCTGGGACACTTTGGGACATTAGCTCCTGTCATTGCCGAGCTCACCAGCTATCCTGATTCCCACCACACCTGGGGGCCCTTCACCGGAGATTGTAGTCGAGATGTTCATGTCAAGCATTAGATCCTAAACACGATCTTTGTTATAACCATGCATCAACTGTGGATACAAACCCTATTAGCCGTTGAAAACTGTTGTCTTTCCATGATAGTACCTACTAGTCAATTAGCTGATGCTATGCTCTTGTCACGTTTGCAGAGGAAGACATCTAAGAGTCGGTCTGACTGCAGGCGCACGGGAGGAGGCCCTGCCCAGCTGACCAGCCTTACCAACTTGGAGGAATTGGTCGACAGCCACAGTCGCTCGGCCACCCGTGGTGAGGCAGAGCCCTCCCTTGTGTCACGTGAGTAATGTGTCAAGCAGTGTTAAAGTAATGTAACATCATTTCATTATAATATAAGAATGATGTCATGTTATGCATACAGCTATCCTGGTTCCCATGCAGCCTCTGTGCTACTCTCAGGTTGACAACATAAGAAATAAGAGCAGGAGCAGGCCATCTGTCCCCTTCGCTGTCCGCTCCCCATAAACCTTCAGTCCCTTATCATTCTGTCTATCTTAGACTGATCCAGCCTCCACAGCTCTCTGGGTCACTGAACTTCAACTTGGATGTACTACCATATGTACTACCGTGTGATGCGTTATTATGGAACGTCTCTTGGTCTCATTTATTATAGTAGTGCTGCTCCTCCTTCGTATGTACCTTTCCATTCTAATAAGCTCAATAAGCTCAATTGTGTTTTGCAGGTCCAACAACATCCTTGTGCAGTGAGGCACGAGCTTAACTGGAACCTGTATCGTTGCAGGTGGTCCTCACCATGGGTGGGGAGGAGGAGGAAGACAATGATGTTGATGATGAACAGACAATGGAGCCTGAAGAGGATGTTGCTGATACAGAGGAGGATGCCCCTCTGATGCATCTGTCACCTGTGGGACCTGCGGCCATAACATGGTCTTCGACAGAAGAGGCAGCGGGACCAAGCGGGTTGCAGCCGTCGATGCCAAGGCACATGTTAGTGCTCACGCCGACCCCACGGAGGTCAAGTCAGCGCGGACAGCAAACGCCTGCTCTGGTCGATCGCATCGAGGGTTTGACCAGACTGTACATGGAGAGTGTCGCGATAAGTCGCGAGCTCCTCCAGGCGTTCGTGGTTTACACGAGGGACATGTCCCGGGGTCAGCTCGCAATTCGGAGGATACGCAGCAGATGATCCAGGAGATGTGTGCAACGACCGCCTCCATCGATGCCTTGCGGCATGCAGCACTGAACCCCAAGGTGCGGCAGCACAAACCACCAGCAACAGCACACAAGCAAGTCAGGAGGAAGCACTTCCTTCTGGCTGGGAAGGTGTTTCCGCAGGAACGTCTTCCCCTCCACCACCCCCTGAGCTGATCGAGCCATCATCAACCCCCACCCCCCCCTCCACAGCAGGAAGTCTTGCCGTTGCCCGCTGCATGCCTGTCTCGTCTCGGTACCCAGGGATCAAAATGGGGGGGGCGGTGGGGGAGGGGTTAAGATACGGGGGATAAAGGACCTGGAGGGAAACATGGCCGTAGGTAGGGAGGGGGTTGCTTTATTGTTGTTCTTATTGTTGTTATTATTATATTGTTCTTACTGTTGTTTTTTTATTTTATTGTTGGTTGACTGTTTAGTTAAATTGTTTGTTAAATCATTGAAGAATTTTATTGCATTTTACAATTGTTGTGCAGTGTCTTCTAATAACGTACGGTAAAGTAAAACATGAGTACAATTGTTGGAAAACAATCGCCAGGCCAGACCAGGCAAGGATGAAACATAATGCAACTGTTGTCTTTCCGTAACTGTAACTGTGACTGTCCCCAATGTAAGTTCATGCAAATCGTTCATTTATGAGCTGCTGACTCAACAGTTTTGCAGTCACGTAACTCCCACGGGGTTTTTCCAGTCTTGCGGGGGGAGCATGGGGGCAAGGGTTCATCACCCAGCTGACTGTCCTCCCCGGGATCCTCATCCTCCTCTTCCACCACCCCTCTCTCCTGAGGTGGACCAGGGGTCCCATCTGGTAATGATTGTCCTCTCCTTATAGCTAGGTTATGCAACATGCAGCACACCACAATAAACTCAGCGAACTGGTCATGCTAGTATTGTAGGCTGCCTCCAGAGTGGTCCACACACCACTCCAATTGTCTTTTCAATGATATTTCGTGTAGCTATATGGTTTTCTCGGCTTCTGTCTGGGGATTATGTAGGGAGGTCATGAGCCAGCGGCAAGGCCATATCCTTTATTCCCCAGCATCCAACTGTGACCTTGTGGCTGACTGTTAAACAGGTCAGAGACAATGCTCTCATGCAAGATGTGCGCATCATGGATGAAGCCTGGAAAATTAGCATTTACTGCCATGATTATTTGGTTATGGTCGACAACGAGTTGCGCATTCAAGGAATGGAATCCCTCTCGATTACAAAATACCTCCACATCCTGCAAAGATGCTTTCAGGGTGATGTGCGTACTGTCTATTGCTCGCTGCACCTTGGGGAAGTTTGTTATTCTTGAGAAATCCAAAGCCCTCCTGGTCTGTGCCTCCCTGGTCATAGGGAAGCTTATAAAGTCCATCCTGCAAGTGTAAAGGGCTTGAGTCACATGTCGAATCTGCAGCCTACCAGTACCATCAGGACTGCACGTCCGTTGAGGTAAAGGTTACTGCGGCACTATCCTTCTCTGCATCGGGCAATGTGTGGCATGCGAAGAGATATCACAGATGTCGCTAGCTGAAGCTTGAAAGGAGCCCTATGTGTAGAAGGTTAGTGCGCAGTAACCTTTACCTCAACGGACAGTGCATTCCTGATGGTGCTGGCAGGCTGCAGATCTCCCTTGATGAGCTGGCATTTCTCAGGGATGACCTCCTTTCAGAAGCGCAGCCTCCTAAGGCAGGTGTTATCGGACAAGTTCAGGTATGATTGCTTTTCCCTGTAAGTTCGTCGGATGTACAGTCTCCTACTCCACATCAGTCTGCCACCTCTTTGATTGGGCTCTTCACTAAACCCAACTTCAGTCTCCAGCATGTGAGCATTTACTAATAATGGTACAGACCCCATCATTATCACTATTGCTATAAACGCCCTTTGTACTAATATAAATATAAATGTGAGTATCACAAGCTAGCATTAATCGTTTGCATGGATCATATAGAACAAGGAACTTATTAGAGCATAACAGGTCCCTAGCCTTCTCGAAAGCTGTCTCTTGAGATTTACCCCAAACCCAGTCATTACCCTTTCGTAGCAACATGTGCAAAGGTTCTAACAACGTGCTCAGCCCAGGTAGAAAGTTAACAAAGTAATTGAGGAATCCCAGAAATGAATGCAGCTCCGTCACATTTTGGGGTCTAGGTGGTCTTGATGGTCTCCGTCTTGGAGTCCGTGGGCCTGATGCCATCAGCTGCGATCTTCCTCCCCAAACATTCAACCTCTGGCACCAGGAAAACACACTTGGAGCGTTTCAGCCTGAGTCCCACTCTGTCCAGGCGATGTAGGACTTCTTCCAGGTTGTGTAGGTGTTCTGTGGTGTCAGTGATCAGGATTTCACCTTGGAACACGACAGTCCTCGGGACGGATTTTAGCAAGCTCTCCATGTTCCTCTGGAATTTTGCAGCAGCCGAACGAATCCCAAAGGGGCATCGGTGGTAAATAAACAGTCCCTTGTGCATGTTAATGCACGTCGGCTTTTTCAAGGATTCAGCCAGCTCTTTAGTCACATAGGCAGAGGTCAGGTCCAACTTGGAAAATGACTTCCCGCCCTCCAGTGTTGCAAATAGGTCGTCTGCCTTCGGTAGTGGGTACTGGTCCTGTAGCGAGACTCGGTTGATTGTCACCTTGTAGTCCCCGCAAATTCGGAGATCAACGAAATCTTCCCAATCAACAAATCATTCTAAAATACCAATGGAAGCCATGGTCGCATGAAAGTTCGTATTTCTTTACTCGTCACCAGTTAGTGTGTATGAAATAATCTCACGAGGCCAAGTACTGTAAGCTGAAATTAGTATGACCTTGGTTTCTTTATTAAAACTCCAGAGTGTCTAAACAACAAGGTAGCAAGCCTTTTATACCAGCACGAAGTGTGGGTGACCCGTAGGACTCCCGCAGTCACGCCATCTGGTGGCAACTATATATAGCTACATACATAATAGTGAGTGTCCGTGGTTTCAAGATGCAGCTTGTATTTATTACAATGTAAGTTCTTTGGGACTGTCAATAAGTGTCCCTTTTAGCAGGTGACTGTTTTTTGGGGTTGTCGGATTGTACAGGTTTCATTGTAATCGGCCTGGTGCTGGGAACACTGCATTTTCACCACAATGATGCTGGACTTAAAGGGTTAAATTATGAGGCCAGTTTGCACAACCTTGAGTTTAGCCGGTTATGGGGTAATTGGATTGAGGTGTTTAATTGATGAAAGGATTCAATAGATTGAGAGAAACTATTTCCGTGGGTTGGGCAATGCAGAATACGTGGGCAGAATATTCCAATTAGAGCCAGACCATTCAGGAGGGAAATCAGAAAGCACCTTTTCACACACAGGAGAGTGGAAATCTAGAATGTTCTCCCTTTGTTGAAATGCTGCTCCAAAGTTTAAAAATACGTAAAAGTTACAACACGGAAATAGGCCATTCGGCCCAACCAGTCCATGCCAGTGTTTACCCTGCACACGAGCAAATAGTCCTAATCACATTTACCCCTCCTTCAATTCCATTTCCTCCACCCACCGATCCAGTCTAATCTTGAATGCCTCAGACACTAACTCTGGAAGTGAATTCCACAGCCTCACAACTCTCTGTGAAGATGTTTCTCTTGTTCTCTCTTCTAAATCTTGAACATTTAACCTTGTATCTGTGGCCCCTCGTTCTTCACCCCTCAACCACTGGAAACAATCTGCTTCTATCTACTCTGTCCCATCCTTTCATAACTTTAAACACTTCTATCATGTCGACCCATAATCTGTAATGTTGTAATGAAAAGCTCAACCAGCAATGACTTTCTGAATGTTAGCGACGAGAACACTGACTTGTCTGACTCATGGCTCTCGGTTTTTCTGGGGCTGAGTGTTACCTGACCTGTGACCTGTGGTTAGGTACAGAGCAAAGGTCACGGTCAGTGTGATGTCACCAGTGTCTCATTAACACACAGGTCGCGTTTGTGGCTCATTACCATTAATGGCCGGTACATCATGAGCACAACTGAAAAATCCCAGCCCTATTTTAATAGCAACTCCCTCCCTTCTGAGGTGCAACGATGTTCGTGCCATAACATCTTTGACAGTAAGAACATGAGCAGCACTAATTGGAGCGCTAAACAGACACAGCAAGATAGCACCCAATTTTCTGATGCACTGCAACTCAGGAAGTGGCCACTGATTAGGCCCTAAACCAAACTTAGGAATATCGCTCATGCCGCAATTTACTTTCCCTCAAAAACCAACAAGCAACAATAAGCACAGAAAAATAACTAGAGAGGGTACAGAGGAGATTTACGAAGATGTTGCCTGGACTAGAGAATTTTGGCCAAGAAGAAAGATTGGATAGGCTGGGGTTGTTTTCTTTGGAACAGAGGAGGCTGAGGGGAGACATGATTGAGATGTACAAAATTATGCGTGGCTTGGATAGAGTGGATAGGACGGACATGTTTCCCTCAGCAGAGGGGTCAACAACCAGGGGGCATAGATTTAAAGTAATTGGGGGGCGGTTTAGAGGAGATTTGAGGGGAAATGTCTTCACCCAGAGGGTGGTGGGGGTCTGGAACTCACTGCATGAAAGGGTGGTAGAGGCAGAAGCCCTCACCACATTTAAAAAGTACTTGGATGTGCACCTGAAGTGCCGTAACCTACAGTGCTACGGACTGAGAGCTGGAAAGTGGGATTAGGCTGGATAGCTCTTGGTCGGCCGGCACGGACACAATGGGCTGAAATGGTCTCCTACCGTGCTGTAAATTTCTATGGTTCTATGGGGCGATAAGAAAAGGGATTTTACAAACATCAGGCACTACAAAAAATTTAAGACGATCTTTCTTTTCATTTCCAATCATTTTGCTCAGAAGAAAGTGATTGCTGGTGTGTACTGCGAGCCTCAATTCAGTTCCATCCACCCCCATTCAGGAATCCTGCATCACTTGTCCATCCTTGTACCTCTCGCGACAGACTCTGGAGTTCAGTATTCATCGTTGAAGGGATATTCTGGGTGATCGCTCCACCTACAGCAACAAAACAGGGAGTGATGGGTTAAGGTGAGGCAACAAAATCCATGCATGGCATGGCCGGGCCCCACCAATGTCCCTGTTAGCAGATTGCACAACTGAGGCATAGAGACCATAAGCTCCTGAATGGTGGGGGTGGTGGGGGGGGGGACCGTGGGGAGGTAATCCTGCTCCTCCCAGCCCACAAGGAGTGAACCCTGAGGTGATCCTCGCCTCACTGCAGCTGTGGGAGTCCCAGGGCCTGGGAACCCCGGCAGTTACACCTGCGAAGCAGGTTAAAACCGAGGATCCAGATAAAGATGGTACAGTTGGCCTCAGTGCTAATGCAGTAGGTAGAGGGAAAATCAACTTGCTCCTGATGGTTATCCAGTGACTGCTAATGGGAAGTGTTGTTGCAGGGTGAGTCTAGGGCTGGGGTTGGACGAGATCAGCCTGAACCAGGACCACACCAAGTGGCACATCTACCCACTGAGCCATCAGGGTTCGGTGGGGTTGAACAATAATAGTTATTTTGCCTTAAACAGTTGGAGGCTGCATTAGATGTGAAAGGTTCCTGACACTGATTCCTGGTTTCACAGATGGGAAGCTTACATCAAAAGTTCCACATATCGCTGGTTTCTGTTGAGAGCACTGATCTTTTTCATTTCTTCACCCGTCAAAGAAAAGTCAAAAATCTAAGAAATGAGAGAAATCAGAGACAGTGAGGGGAACAAGAAATAAATTAAACATTATATTGGTTAAAAGTTACTGAAACTGCTGCTCCCTCTCAAATGATTCATCAGCTGCAATAGTTTTCACTGTGGCCTCACTGTGGATCTCACTCCCAATCCAACTTAAGGTGGAGAGTAATCTGATAGAGATCTTTAAAATAATGAAAGGGTTTGCTAGGATAGATGTACAGAAGATGTTTCTACTTGTGGGGCAGTCCAAGGGGCTGTAAATATAAGATAGTCATTAATAAATCCAATGGGGAATTCAGGAGAAACTTCTTTACCCAGAGAGTGGTGAGAATGTGGAACTCGCTACCACAGGGAGTGGTTGGACGAAAAGTGTCATGTATTCAACCAGCAATGTAACCCAGGTATAATCTGACCTAAGTTGTACACTGTGAGAACAATGACCACTTGGTGGTGAACTTGTGGGAGACACTCCTAACCTGGAGCTTCATAAGAACATAAGAACATAAGAATTAGGAACAGGAGTAGGCCATCTAGCCCCTCGAGCCTGCTCCGCCATTCAAAAAGATCATGGCTGATCTGGCCGTGGACTCAGCTCCACTTACCCGCCCGCTCTCCATACCCCTTAATTCTCTTATTGGTTAAAAATTTATCTATCTGTGATTTGAATACATTCAATGAGCTAGCCTCAACTGCTTCCCTGGGCAGAGAATTCCACAGATTCACAACCCTCTGGGAGAAGAAATTCCTTCTCAACTCGGTTTTAAATTGGCTCCCCCGTATTTTGAGGCTGTGCCCCCTAGTTCTAGTCTCCCCAACTAGTGGAAACAACCTCTCTGCCTCTATCTTGTCTATCCCTTTCATTATTTTAAATGTTTCTATAAGATCACCCCTCATCCTTCTGAACTCCAACGAGTAAAGACACAGTCTACTCAATCTATCATCATAAGGTAACCCTCTCATCTCCGGAATCAGCCTAGTGAATCGTCTCTGTACCCCCTCCAAAGCTAGTATATCCTTCCTTAAGTAAGGTGACAAAAACTGCATGCAGTACTCCAGGTGCGGCCTCACCAATACCCTATACAGTTGCAGCAGGACCTCCCTGCTTTTGTACTCCATTCCTCTTGCAATGAAGGCCAACATTCCATTTGCCTTCCTGATTACCTGCTGCACCTGCAAACTAACTTTTTGGGATTCATGCACAAGGACCTCCAGGTCCCTCTGCACCGCAGCATGTTGTAATTTCTCCCCATTCAAATAATATTCCCTTTTACTGTTTATTTTCCAAGGTGGATGACCTCACATTTTCCGACATTGTATTCCATCTGCCAAACCTTAGCCCATGCGCTTAACCTATCTAAATCTCTTTGCAACCTCTCTGTGTCCTCTACACAACCTGCTTTCCCACTAATCTTTGTGTCATCTGCAAATTTTGTTGCACTACACTCTGTCCCCTCCTCCAGGTCATCTATGTATATTGTAAACAGTTGTGGTCCCAGCACCGATCCCCGTGGCACACCATTAACCACCGATTTCCAACCCGAAAAGGACCCATTTATCCCAACTCTCTGCTTTCTGTTAGCCAGCCAATTCTCTATCCATGCTAATACATTTCCGCTGACTCCGCGTACCTTTATCTTCTGCAGTAACCTTTTGTGTGCACCTTATCGAATGCCTTTTGGAAATCTAAATACACCACATCCATCGGTACACCTCTATCCACCATGCTCGTTATATCTTCAAAGAATTCCAGTAAATTAGTTCAACATGATTTCCCCTTCATGAATCCATGTTGCGTCTGCTTGATTGCACTATTCCTATCTAGATGTCCCGCTATTTCTTCCTTAATGATAGCTTCAAGCATTTTCCCCACTAAAGTTGTTACACTAACCTGCCTTTTGTCTGCCCTCTTTTTTTAAACTGAGGCGTTACATTAGCTGCTTTCCAATCCGCTGGTACCTCCCCAGAGTCCAGAGAATTTTTGTAGATTATAACCAATGCATCTGCTATAACTTCTGCCATCTCTTTTAATACCCTGGGATGCATTTCATCAGGACCAGGGGACTTATCTACCTTGAGTCCCATTAGCCTGTCCAGCACTACCTCCCTAGTGATAGTGATTGTCTCAAGGTCCTCCCTTCCCACATTCCCGTGACCAGCAATTTTTGGCATGGTTTTTGTGTCTTCCACTGTGAAGACCGAAGCAAAATAATTGTTTAAGGTCTCAGCCATTTCCACATTTCCCATTACTAAATCCCCCTTCTCATCTTCTAAAGGATCAACATTTACTTTAGTCACTCTTTTCCGTTTTATATATCGGTAAAAGCTTTTACTATCTGTTTTTATGTTTTGCGCAAGTTTACTTTCGTAATCTATCTTTCCTTTCTTTATTGCTTTCTTAGTCATACTTTGCTGTCGTTTAAAATTTTCCCAATCTTCTAGTTTCCCACTAACCTTGGCCACCTTATACGCATTGGTTTTTAATTTGATACTCTCCTTTATTTCCTTGGTTATCCACGGCTGGTTATCCCTTCTCTTACCGTCCTTCTTTTTCACTGGAATATATTTTTGTTGCGCACTATGAAAGAGCTCCTTAAAAGTCCTCCACTGTTCCTCAATTGTGCCACCATTTAGTCTACGTTCCCAGTCTAACTCTGCCCTCATCCCACTGTAGTCCCCTTTGTTTAAGCATAGTATGCTCGTTTGAGACATTACTTCCTCACCCTCAATCTGTATTACAAATTCAACCATACTGTGATCACTCATTCCGAGAGGATCTTTTACTAGGAGATCGTTTATTATTCCTGTCTCATTACACAGGACCAAATCTAAGATAGCTTGCTCCCTTGTAAGTTCTGTAACATACTGTTCTAAGAAACAATCCTGTATGCATTCTATGAATTCCTCCTCCAGGCTACCAATCGATATGTAGGTTAAAATCCCCCATGATTACTGCCATTCCTTTTTCACATGCCTCTATTATTCCCTTGATTATTGTCCACCCCACCGTGAAGTTATTATTTGGGGGCCTATAAACTACGCCCACCATTGACTTTTCCCCCTTACTATCTCTAATCTCCACCCACAATAATTCAACATTTTGTTCATTAGAGCCAATATCATCTCTCACAACTGCCCTGATATCATCCTTTATTAACAGAGTTACCCCACCTCCTTTCCCTTCTTGTCTATCCTTCTGAATTGTCAGATACCCCTGTATGTTTAATTCCCAGTCTTGGCCACCCTGCAACCACGTTTCTGTAATGGCCACCAAATCATACCCATTTGTAATGATTTGTGCCGTCAACTCATTTACTTTATTTCGAATGCTGCGTGCGTTTAGGTAGAGTGTTTTAATACTAGCTTTTAAACCATGATTTTTAGTTTTGACCCCTCCTGCAGCCCCTTTATCTTCATACATATTGTCCCTTCCTATCACCTTGTGGTTTACACTTACCCCAGGGCTACTCTGCTCTGTTGCCTCCTGCCTTTTGCATTCAGATATAAAAGGGGAGGCTCCACCCACTTCCTGCACTTGAGTGCGAAGGAATAAAGGACAGGTCACAGACTGACCTTCTCTCAAGCATGGGCCTCGTGTGTATTTATACTGTATAGTAAGGACGTATCAATGGCGACGAGAAATTGGGATTTAAACCACGCGAGCATGACCACTAGCAGAACAGACGAGAGGTACTGTGTTAAGGAATGGTTGGGACAGAGATTCAACATTGTTAAAGCAGCACACAGTTCTCCAGGCAGACAAGGGCAATCGGGCATGCCCCAACATGTAGTCGAACCCAGAGGGGGAGTTCCACAGAGACAATGGCAAGCTGAACGGCGATTCACGCCATTGCAAGGGCCAATGTGGCCAGTAATGGGGCCATCAACATCTGTTAATGGTGCACTCAAGGACAATAACAGGGGCAGTCAGGGACGATCGACTGGCAAGGGACCTTTTGTTTCAAACCGCAGCTCATGTTGGAGGCATGGAGGCACACACTCAGCCGGAGTTTGCAGAGATGAGCAAAATACCTGCAGAAATTGCAGAAATGAATGCTGGGGGAAATCGCTGGAAGCTGAAGTTCAGCGAGTTCATGTGGAGCACGTATACAGTTCATACACCAGGATGCCACCGATAATGATGAAAGTGCTCCTCAATGGCATCCCAGTATCAATGGAGCTAGACACGGGGGCCAGCCAGTCCCTGATGGGTACCAAACAGTTTGAAAAGTTGTGGGCGTCCAAGGCCAGGAGGCCAAAATTATCGCCGGTTGACGCATAGCTACGGACATACACAAAGAAGATCATTCCGGTGCTTGGCAGCGCCACAGTAGTCGTGACCCACAAAGATTCGGAGAACAGTTTGCCACTCTGGGTTGTACCGGGGGATGGTCCAGCACTACTGGGGAGGAGTTGGATTGCTGTCATGAACTGGAAATGGGGCGATGTCAATGCAATTTCCTCTGTGGAGCGAGTATCATGCTCACAGATCCTGGACAAATTTGACTCATTATTTCAACCCGGCATTGGCACTTTCATGGGGGCCAAGGTAGTGATTCACATAAACCCGGACACCAGGCCAGTACACCACAAGGCCAGGGTGATGCCGTACGTGATGCGGGAAAAGATAGAAGGCAATTTGGACCGCCTACTGAGGGAAGGCATCAGCTCATCAGTCGAATTCAGTGACTGGGCGAGCCCAATTGTGCCGGTGCTCAAGGCGGATGGGTCGGTCAGGATATGTGGTGATTACAAGGCCACCATCAAGCGACGCAATCCGGTGGAAAACTTTTTTCAAAATTGGATCTGACCTCAGCTTACATGACCCAGAAGCTGGCGAATGAGTCGAAGAAGCTGACCACCATCACGACACACAAGGGGTTGTTTGAGTACAACAGATGTCCGTTCGGGATTCGCTCGGCCGCCGCGATCTTCTAACGAAATATGGAAAGCCTCCTCAAGTCGATTCCAGGGATGGTGGTTTTTCAAGACGACATCCTCATCACGGGTTACGATACTGAAGAACACCTCCACAACCTGGAGGAGGTGCTACGCAGACTGGACCGGGTAGAGCTGCGACTGAAAAAGGCGAAGTGCGTCTTCCTAGCTCCAGAGGTAGAATTCCCGGGGATGAGGGTAGCAGCAGACGGGATCAGCCCTACTGCGTCCAAGACGGAAGCAATCCAGAGAACACCCAGACCCCGTAACACGACGGAGCTGCGTTCGTTCCTGGGGCTCCTGAACTATTTTGGTAACTTTCTTCCCAAATCGAGCACGCTGCTAGAGCCGCTACACATGCTCCTTCGCAAAGGTCGCGAATGGGTCTGGGGGGACAGCCAGGAAAGGGCTTTTAATAAAGCACGCAATTTGTTATGTTCCAACAATCTGTTAACGCTATATGACCCATGTAAGAAACTTGTGTTAACGTGCGATGCGTCGTCCTAAGGTGTCGGGTGTGTGTTGCAGCATGTCAATGCCAAGGGTCAGTTACAGCCGGTAGTTTATGCCTCCAGAAGTCTGTCCCAGGCAGAAAGGGGCTACGAGATGATAGAAAAGGAGGCGCTCGCATGTGTATATGCGGTAAAGAAAATGCACCAGTACCTGTTTGGCAGGAAATTTGAACTGGAGACAGATCACAAACCTCTAACGTCCCCTTTGGACGACAACTAGGCCATAAATGCAAACGCATCGGCCCGCATACAGAGGTGGGCACTCACGCTAACCGCCTATGACTACACAATTCGGCACAGACCGGGCACCGAAAACTGCGCCGATGCACTCAGCAGGCTCCCGCTAGCTGCCACTGAGGGGGCTACCGAGCATGCTGCTGAGATGGTCAAGGCTGTTGTAGTTTTCGGAAGCGAAGGCTCACCTGTGCCAGCCCGTCAGATTAATAGAGACCCGCTATTGTCTCCAGTCAAGAAATGTGTCCTGAATGGGGACTGGGCAGCCACGTACAGGGCATGCCCTGAGGAATTTAAACCATTTCACAGGCGCAGGGATGAACTCTCGATTCAGGCCGATTGCCTACTGTGGGGAAACCGTGTAGTCATGCCCCAGATGGGCAGAGCGGTGTTCATCAGAGAACTCCACAATGAGCACCCGGGCATTGTCATAATGAAGGCAATTGCCAGGTCACACGTTTGGTGGCCAGGGATAGACGCAGATCTGGAACTTTGTGTTCGCAGGTGCAACGCAGGTGCAACACATGTGCCCAGCTGGGCAATGCACCCAGGGAAGCCCCCCTTAGCCCCTGGCCATGGCCTGCCAAGCCTTGGTCACGCATCCGTGTGGACTACGCAGGTCCTTTCATGGGAAAAATGTTTTTGGTTGTAGTAGACGCCTACTCCAAATGGATCGAGTGTGACATTTAAAATTCAAGCACATCCTCTGCTACGGTAGAAAGTCTACAGGCAATGTTCGCCGCCCACGGTCTACCGGACATCTTGGTCAGCGACAATGGCCCGTGCTTCACAAGCACTGAATTCCAGGACTTCATGGCAGGCAATGCAATTAACCATGTCAGAATGGCAACGTTCAAGCCGGCCTCAAACGGTCAGGCAGAACGAGCAGTGCAGGTAATAAAACAGGGGATGCTCAGAATCCAAGGGGGTTCCCTACAAAGCTGCTTATCACGCTTCCAGATCCTGACCACAGTCGCTCACAGGGGTTCCACCCGCAGAGCTGCTAATGAAAAGGACGCTCAAAACCCGGTTATCCCTTATACACCCCACCATGAAAGAAATTGTCGAGAGCAGGCACCAGTCACAATATGACTACTATGACAGGAATGCGAGGGCGCGATGTATTGATGTAAATGACCCTGTTTTTGTCCTCAACTACGCTGCAGGGCCCAAATGGCTCGCAGGCACTGTGATTGCCAAAGAGGAAAATAGGATTCTGGTAGTGAAACTTCCCAATGGACAAATCTGCCGCAAACATGTGGATCAAACAAAAAGGAGGTTCAGCAACCCCATAGAAGAAGCAGAGGAAGAACACAATATAGAGTTCACTCCTCCACAGGTGACCGAACACAGGGACCAAAGGGAGGAGAGCCCAGTCACTGTGGGCAGTCCGGATAGGCCTGAGGCAGCGCAAACAGCAGACACTCAGGCCAGCGCACAACAACCGGAGCCCCAACTCAGGCGCTCTACAGAGAGCGTAAACTACCAGAGAGACTCAACCTGTGATCCCAATAAGACTTTTGGGGGGGAGGTGATGTCATGTATTCAACTAGCAATATAACCCATGTATAATCTGACCTAATTGTGCACTCCTAACCTGGATCTTCAGATATAAAAGTGGAGGCTCCACCCACTTCCTGCACTTGAGTGCTAAGGAATAAAGGACAGGTCACAGACTGACCTTCTCTCAAGCATGGGCCCCGTGTGCATTTATAGTGTATATTAAGGACGTATCAAAAAGCATCGATGAATTTAAGGGGAAACTAGACAAGTGCACGAGGGAGAAAGGAGGAAGGTTATGTTGCAAGGGTCAGATAGAGACAGGTGGAAGGAAGCTCGTGTGGAGCAGAACCAGTGGAATGGATCGTATCAAACCCTGGTTAGGCCGCAGCTGGAGTACTGTGTGCAGTTCTGGGCACCACATTACAGGAAAGATGTGGTTGCACTAGAGAGGGTACAGAGGAGGTTTACGAGGATGTTGCCTGAACTGGAGAATTTTACCTTTGAGGAAAGATTGGATAGGCTGGGTTTGTTTATTTCGGAACAGAGGAGGCCTCAAGTGAGACCTTAATGAGGTGTATAAAATTATGAGGGGCCTGGATAGAGTGGATAGGAAGGACCCATTACCCTTAGCAGTGAGGTCAATAACCAGGGGCACAAATTTAAAGTAATTGGTAGAAGGATTAGAGGGGATTTGGGGAGAATTTTTTTCACCCAGAGGGCGGTGGGGGTCTGGAACTCACTGCCTGAATGGGTGGTGGAGGCAGGAACCCTCATCCTATGGATATGCACTTGAAATGCCGTAAGCTGGGCCAAGAGCTGGAAAGTAGGATTAGACCAGATAGCTCTTGGTCGGCCAGCACAGACACGATGGGCCGAATGGCCTCCTTCCATGCTGTAAATTTCTATGTAATTCTATATAATAGAACACATTTAAGCAAAACATTACCTCAATGTAAAATACATTTAAACAAATTGGTACCTCAGTGTAAAATAACTTTAAACTACACTTTACCTCAAAGTTCTGTTTGATGCGTTCTGGGTTAAAACTTTTTGGAATGACGACTATGTTACGCTGAAGCTGGTAACGCAGAGCCACCTGGGCACTTGTCTTCTTGTACTTTGCTGCCACAGAGTTTAGGACAGGGTCATCCAGCAAAGAGGGAATCTCGATGTTCACCCTGCAAACACAGACAAGCACCATGTAATTTGCAAAAAGCCCCCTTCCGATTGTGCCTCCGGAGAGCACCACCTTTGTTGGGTACAGTCCCATAGGTACCGGACACTCTCTGGTACCTTGTCCCATTGCCATTCTACAGGGCAGTTTTCCACACTGTCGGGTAGATGCCAGTGTTGTAGCTGTACTGGAACAGCTTGGCTAGAGGCGTGGCTAGTTCTGGAGCACAAGTCTTCAGCACAACAGCCGGGATGTTGTCGGGGCCCATAGCCTTTGCTGTATCCAGTGCGCTCAGCCGCTTCCTGATATCACGTAGAGCGAATCGAATTGGCTGAAGACTGGCTTCTGTGATGATGGGGACATCAGGAGGAGGCCGAGATGTATCATCCACTCAGTAATTCTGGCTGAAAATGGTTTAAAACACTTCAGCCTTGTCTTTTGCACTTGCGTGCTGGGCTCCGCCATCATTGAGGATGGGGATATTCAGGGAGCTGTGTGTTTAATTGTCCACCACCATTCACAACTAGATGTGGCAGGACTGTCGAGCTTTGATCTGATCTGTTGATTGTGGGATCACTTAGCTCTGTCTGTAGTATGTTGTTTCCGCTGTTTGGAATGTATGTAGTCCCGTGTTGCAGCTTCCCCAGGTTGGCACCTCATTTTCAGGTACACCTGGTGCTGCTCCTGGCATGCTCTCTACACTCCTCATTGAACCAGGGTTGGTCCCCAGGCCTGATGGTAATGGTAGAGTGAGGGATATACCGGGCCATGAGGTTACAGATTGTGGTGGAATACAATTCTGCTGCTGATGATGGCCCACAGCGTCTCATGGATGCCCAGTTTTGAGCTGCTAGATCTGTTCTGAATCTATCCCATTTAGCACGGTGGTTGTGCCATACAACATGATGGAGTGTCCTCAGTGTGAAGACGGGACATCGTCTCCACAATGATTGTGCGGTGGTCACTGCTACCAATGCTGTCATGGACAGATGCATCTGCGACAGGTAGATTGGTGAGGATAAGGTCAAGTAGGTTTTTCCCTCGTGTTGGTTCTCTCACCACCTGCTGCAGGCCCTGTCTGGGGGCGATGTGCTGTGTTTTGAGTTGGCCCTCCATTCTGATGCAAAGCTGTAATACAAGTAAGTCAGTAGACGTGAAAAAAAGAAGGATTTTCACTTGTATAACGTCTTTGGTGATCTGAGGACATCCCAACGCGCTTTACAGCCCATGTAGTATTTTTGAAGTGTAGTCACTGTTGTAATGTAGGAAAAGTAGCAGCCACAGCAAGTTCCCGTAAACACAGCAATGAGATAAATGAACAGGTCATTTGTTTTAGTGATGTTGGTTGTGGGATAAATGTTGGGCTGGACACCAGGGAAAACACCCCTGCTCTTTTTTAAATAGAAACATAGAAACATAGAAAATAGGTGCAGGAGTAGGCCATTCGGCCCTTCTAGCCTGCACCGCCATTCAATGAGTTCATGGCTGAACATGCAACTTCAGTACCCCATTCCTGCTTTCTCACCATACCCCTTGATTCCCCTAGTAGTAAGGACTTCATCTAACTCCTTTTTGAATATATTTAGTGAATTGGCCTCAACAACTTTCTGTGGTAGAGAATTCCACAGGTTCACCACTCTCTGGGTGAAGAAATTGCTCCTCATCTCAGTCCTAAATGGCTTCCCCCTTATCCTTAGACTGTGTCCCCTGGTTCTGGACTTCCCCAACATTGGGAACATTCTTCCTGCATCTAACCTGTCTAACCCCGTCAGAATTTTAAACGTTTCTATGAGGTCCCCTCTCATTCTTCTGAACTCCAGTGAATACAAGCCCAGTTGATCCAGTCTTTCTTGATAGGTCAGTCCCGCCATCCCGGGAATCAGTCTGGTGAACCTTCGCTGCACTCCCTCAATAGCAAGAATGTCCTTCCTCAGGTTAGGAGACCAAAACTGTACACAATACTCCAGGTGTGGCCTCACCAAGGCCCTGTACAATTGTAGCAACACCTCCCTGCCCTTGTACTCAAATCCCCTCGCTATGAAGGCCAACATGCCATTTGCTTTCTTAACCGCCTGCTGTACCTGCATGCCAACCTTCAATGACTGATGTACCATGACACCCAGGTCTCGTTGCACCTCTCCTTTTCCTAATCTGTCACCATTCAGATAATAGTCTGTCTCTCTGTTTTTACCACCAAAGTGGATAACCTCACATTTATCCACATTATACTTCATCTGCCATGCATTTGCCCACTCACCTAACCTATCCAAGTCGCTCTGCAGCCTCATAGAATCCTCCTTGCAGCTCACACTGCCACCCAACTTAGTGTCATCCGCAAATTTGGAGATACTACATTTAATCCCCTCGTCTAAATCATTAATGTACAGTGTAAACAGCTGGGGCCCCAGCACAGAACCTTGCGGTACCCCACTAGTCACTGCCTGCCATTCTAAAAAGTCCCCATTTACTCCTACTCTTTGCTTCCTGTCTGACAACCAGTTCTCAACCCACGTCAGCACACTACCCCCAATCCCATGTGCTTTAACTTTGCACATTAATCTCTTGTGTGGGACCTTGTCGAAAGCCTTCTGAAAGTCCAAATATACCACATCGACTGGTTCTCCCTTGTCCACTCTACTGGAAACATCCTCAAAAAATTCCAGAAGATTTGTCAAGCATGATTTCCCTTTCACAAATCCATGCTGATTTGGACCTATCATATTACCTCTTTCCAAATGCACTGCGATGATATCCTTAATAATTGATTCCATCATTTTACCCACTACCGATGTCAGGCTGACCGGTCTGTAATTCCCTGTTTTCTCTCTCCCTCCTTTTTGAAAAAGTGGGGTTACATTGGCTACCCTCCACTCCATAGGAACTGATCCAGAGTCAATGGAATGTTGGAAAATGACTGTCAATGCATCCACTATTTCCAAGGCCACCTCCTTAAGTACTCTGGGATGCAGTCCATCAGGCCCTGGGGATTTATCGGCCTTCAATCCCATCAATTTCCCCAACACAATTTCCCGACTAATAAGGATTTCCCTCAGTTCCTCCTCCTTACTAGACCCTCCGACCCCTTTTATATCCGGAAGGTTGTTTGTGTCCTCCTCAGTGAATATCGAACCAAAGTACTTGTTCAATTGGTCCGCCATTTCTTTGTTCCCCGTTATGACTTCCCCTGATTCTGACTGCAGGGGACCTACGTTTGTCTTTACTAACCTTTTTCTCTTTACATATCTATAGAAACTTTTGCAATCCGTCTTAATGTTCCCTGCAAGCTTCTTCTCGTACTCCATTTTCCCTGCCCTAATCAAACCCTTTGTCCTCCTCTGCTGAGTTCTAAATTTCTCCCAGTCCCCGGGTTCTCTGCTATTTCTGGCCAATTTGTATGCCACTTCCTTGGCTTTAATGCTATCCCTGATTTCCCTTGATAGCCACGGTTGAGCCACCTTCCCTTTTTTATTTTTACGACAGACAGGAATGTACAATTGTTGTAGTTCATCCATGCGGTCTCTAAATGTCTGCCATTGCCCATCCACAGTCAACCCCTTCAGTATCATTCGCCAATCTATCCTAGCCAATTCACGCCTCATACCTTCAAAGTTACCCTTCTTGAAGTTCTGGACCATGGTCTCTGAATTAACTGTTTCATTCTCCATCCTAATGCAGAATTCCACCATATTATGGTCACTCTTCCCCAAGGGGCCTCGCACAACGAGATTGCTAATTAGTGATATGGGATCTTTAATGTCCACTTGAGAGGGTAGATGAGGCCTCGGTTTAAGATCTCATGTGAAAGACGGCACCTCCGACAGTGCAGCACTCCTTCAGTACTGCACTGAAGTGTCAGCATGGATTATGTGCTCAAGTCTCTGGAGTGGGGCCTTAACCCATAACTTTCTGACTGAGGGGCATGAGTGCTGCCCACAGGGGAACGCCTGACACCCGACTACTATGAAGACAGGAGTAACTGTGCTATTACAATTAACCTCAGTGCCCCTGGCTACTGAAGGAGAATAATCTGTCAAGATTCCTGGCCCAGATTGTACTGCACATCTATGGCATCACATCAGGCAAGAATTGTGTCTATGGAGGTAAAGCGATGTCGGTGAGAGAGGTAAATTGCCCAATCCCAAAGCTGCAGACATTTTTATTCTGTCCGTAGCAACAAGATTTGAACATTGCTGAGCTGTGACCTACTCAGCAATGCAAAGGTCGAGAGTTAGAATGTTAACCTCACTAAGGTGGGCTTAGATTAGCTGAGCTGGGGAGAGGTTTGGGCTTACCCAGCTTTTCAGCAATTGCTGCTGGTCACGGACTCTACCCTGCAGAGCGATGGGGGGTGAATTTACAACCCAACAACCCGGCTTAGGATAGAGATCCACGTGAAGGTATCTGATCTCAACCACTGCACCATCTCAGGCACAATTTCTGACCGCGACACACATGAAGAATGGTCAGTTGGGTGAGAAGCCCATGGAACATACCCCAACAGGGAGTGAGCACTCAGAGAGGGGAAGCAAGTCACCAAACTGCTTACCAGAGGGAGTCACGACAGGTTCCCAGGGGGCTGTAGCCCACGATGACAATGCCATGGGAGTCACAAAATTCATTTAACTTAGTCTGAATAAAGTACGGGTGGCATTCGACCTGAGCAGAAAAAGACAAAAAGAAAAAGCCTTTTGTAATTAAGAGCAGTGGACGCACTTATTGGCCTGGCATTATTCTGTGTAAATGGCATTCAGTATAAAGGGTCTCAGTCTGGCTCAGTGGGGGGAGTCGGGGGCGGGGGGGAGTCGGGGGGAGTTGGGGGCAGATGGAGTGGGGGGTAGGGGAAGTTGGGGGGAGAGGAAGTCGGGGGCGGAGGGAGTCAGGGGTGGGGGAGAGTCGGGGGTGGGGGGAGTCTGGTCGGGGAGAGTTGGGGGCAGAGGGGGAGTGTCAGGAGAGGGGGGAGTCAGGGGCGGGGCGGGCTGGAGGGAATTAAGGGCAGGGGGTTGTTGGGGGAGGGGGGGGAATCGGGAGCCAGGGGGAGTCGGGGGCCAGAGGAGAGTCGGGGGCAGGAGGGAGTCGGGGGCAGGGGGCTGTCGGGGCGGGGAAATCGGGGGCAGGGGGGTTGTTGGGGAAGGGAGGGTAGTCGGGGGCGGGGGTAGTTGGGGGCGGGGAGAGTCGGGGGCGGGGAGAGTTGGGGCGGAGGGGGAGTGTTATCAGAGGTGGGTGTCGGGGGCGGGGGGAGCCGGGGCCGGAGGGGAAGTGTCCAGAGCGGGGGGGCGGGGGGGGGGAGTCAGGGGCAGGGGGCGGTGGCAGGAGGGCCTCGGGGGCAGGGGGTTGTCGGGTGCGGGGGGAGAGTCGGGTGCAGGGCAAGAGTCGGGGGCAGGGGGAGAGTCGGGGGCAGGGGGAGAGTCAGGAGAGGGTGACTTGGGGGCGGGGGGAGTCATGGACATGGGGAGTCGGGGGAGAGTTGGGGGTGGAGGGGGAGTTTCGGGGACGGAGGAGGAGTCTCGGGAGAGGGTGGTGTCGGGGGTGGTGGGAGTCGGGGCCAGAGAGGGAGTGTCTGGAGACGGGGGAGTCAGGGGCTGGATGGGCAGGAGGGAGTCGGGAGCAGGGGGTTGTCGGGGGCGGGGGTGAGAGTCCGGGGCGGGGGGAGAGTTGGGGGGAAGAGGGGAGTGTCAGGAGAGGTGGAGTCAGGGTGGGGGAGTCAGGGAATTGGGATGGGACAGTAGTTAGCAAGGACAGAAGGGTTAAGGGTGGATTTTTTGAGGAGGGGGTGATGGTGGCAGACTTGAGGGGGCGGGGGAACAGTACCTGAGGAGAGAGAACCGTTAACAATATCAGCTAACATGGGGGCCAGGAAGGGAAGTTGGGTGGTCAGCAGTTTGGTCGGAATAGGGTCAAAAGAGGAGACGGGCTCATGGACAGGACGTGCGTATAGAGCACACGAGGGAATATTGGAGAGAATGTAGAGAAAGATGCAAATTCAGGGCGAGTGCAAGTGGGAACCTGAGGGGAAGTTTGTCCCTGTGGACTAGGGGACTGGAGGGAAGCAGCAGAGTTAGCTGATCGACAAAGGGCCAGAAATTAGTTTTTTTCGCCAAAAATACCGCTTTCACTCCGCTATCACTGCAAGGCCTAAAATTCAGGCTTCAATTTACGCAACGGTAAAAATCGGCATTGCACGAGGAATTGTGGCGCAAACCACTAATTTTCTGCAACTTTACTCCGAGGCCGCTGTGAGAGAGGCCTTGGGAGTGGGGAAAAAACCAAAAAATATATTGCTAAAAAAAAATCACAAAACGTTCACAAGACACATAACTAGCGAATCGCTGCAAAAGAATTAAAAAATAAGAACTTTAACTAACCGTTTTTGCAGATCTTCATACTCACTGCTGTTCTAGGGGCTGAAACGCAGCTTTTTACCTGGCGGTTTTTTTCATCCTAAATACGGGTGCGCTGTGAGCCAAATTGTTGGCGAAAGCGATATTTCAAGTCTTGCATGGTGGCGGTCCGCTCCCCAGCGATATTTAAAAACCACCGCCGCAAGACTTCCCCAAAAATATCGCCAAAAAAACGGGTGCAAGGTTGGTGAATTTTTAGCCCAAATTTAGTGTCCATGAACTCCTCACACTTGTTGTTGGGGATGAGGATGGAGGAGGCAGGGAAGAGGGGTTTAAGGTAACGGTTTGTAGTGGAGAAAAAAATCTGGGGGTTATTTTTGCACTCCAGAATGATCCTGAAATAGTGAGCTGTTTTGGCAGAGAAGAGTAGGACCCGATAGTGCTTTCTGTGGTCTAGCCAGATCTGGTGATGAATAGCTAAAGAAGTTATCTGCCATAAACGTTCAAGTCTACGTCCCTTTGACTTAAGTGAGCGGAGATGAGGGCGTTACAAGTGGGAGTGAACGGGATGAGAGAGAATAATAATTTTAATGAGGACTAGGAGGGTGTGATTGAGCAGATTGGTAGCTGTAGATGTACATGGTGAATGTCAGGACAAAGACTAGACGGTTGGGAATTTTAAAGTGTAATTGTAAGTGACTTGGGTGAGAGTTTTTTCAGGGGCAGACCTAGAAGGAAGTGACGTTATTGACATAATGGGAGTAGAGAGGTGACATGAGACGGCAAGGTCAACGATGTGGCCATTAATCTGGGTAGGGGAGTTTATATCGAGGGAGAGATTAAGAGATGATAGGAGGGCAGTGAACTCAGAGGAGACAGGGTCTGATGAGTTGCGATTCAGGTTGAAATCACCAAGGATGAGAAGTCGCTCGGTGCAGAAGCTGAGGGAAGAAAGCAGTGCAGATATCTCAGTGAGAATATTGGCATGGAAGTTGGGTGGGCAGTAGAGAACGAGGAATTTAAATAGTGGCGAGAGGGATGGAACAAGGTGAGATGCTCAAAGGAGGAGAAGGTACCGGAGGAGCAGGGGACAGACCAAGGTGTGATTTGCTGATAAAGGGCCGCACTGCTACTGGTGGGACATGTGGTGGAATGTATGGCCAAGCGGAGAGGCTTCCTTTAGGATGAAGGTGTCACTCCATCTGCTGCAATAAGTAGGACCACCACATGACACTACATGTTGTAAATGGACAGTACCTGGTTTACTGCTGGCTTGTACTTCAGGCCTGGTTTGTTCAGGATCTGCTCCAACTGTCTGCGATTGAAATTTGACACACCAATCGACTTCACCAAACCAGCATCTTTACACATTTCCAGGGCCTAGCAAATAAAAATGCTTGTACTAAAGCAAAATATTATGGATGCTAGAAATCTGAAATCACACCTGAAACATTAACTGTTTCCTTCGCCACTGATGCTGCCTGACCTGCTGAGCATTTCCAGTTTTTATATTAAATAAAAATCCTTTTCACTTTCATTCTAATGACCATCTCCAACAAGCGAGAGTCTAACCATCTCCCCCCTTGACATTCAACAGCATTACCATCGTTGAATCCCCCATCATCGACACACTGGGGCTCACCATTGACCAGAAACCTAACTGGACCAGCCACTGAGACAACAAGAGCAGGTCAGAGGCTGGGTATTCTGTGACGAGTGTCTCACCTCCTGACTCCCCAAAGCCTTTCCACCATCTTCAAGGCACAAGTCAGGAGTGCGATGGAATACTCTCCACATGTCTGGATGAGTGCAGCTCCCACAACACTCAAGAAGTTTGACACCATCTAGGACAAAGCAGCCCACTTGATCGGCACCCCATCCACCACCTTAAACATCCACTCCCTCCACCACCGGTGCACCGTGGCTGCAGTGTGTACCATCTACAAGATGCACTGCAGCAACTCACCAAGGCTTCTTCGACAGCACCTCCCAAACCCGCGACCTCTACCACCTAGAAGGGCAAGGGCAGCAGGCGCATAGGAACACCATCACCTGCAAGTTCTCCTCCAAGTTACACACCTCCTGACTTGGAAATATATCGCCATTCCTTCATAGTCACTGCGTCAAAATCCTGGAACTCCCTCCCTAACAGCACTGTGGGAGCACCTTCACCACACAGACTGCAGCGGTTCAAGAAGGCGGATCACCACCACCTTCTCAAGGGCAATTAGGGTTGACAATGAATTTAAAAAAATATACTCGGGTTCATAATCATATACTAGTGGCTACAATCACATACCCGGGTCTACAATCATATACCTAGGTCCGCAATCATATACCCAGGTCTACAATCATATACCGAGGTCTGCAATTATATACCGAGATCTGCAATCATATACCCAGGTCTACAATCATATACGAGTGGCTACAATCATATACCCAGGTCTACAATCATATACGAGTGGCTACAATCTTATACCCAGGTCTACAATCATATACCGAGATCTGCAATCATATACCCAGGTCTACAATCATATACGAGTGGCTACAATCTTATACCCAGGTCTACAATCATATACCGAGATCTGCAATCATATACCCAGGTCTACAATCATATACGAGTGGCTACAATCATATACCCAGGTCTACAATCATATACCCAGGTCTGCAATCATATACCCAGGTCTACAATCATATACCTAGGTCTACATTTATATACCGAGATCTGCAATCATATACTAGTGGCTACAATCATATACCCAGGTCTGCAATCATATACCCAGGTCTATAATCATATACCCAGGTCGACAATCATATACCCAGGTCTGCAATCATATACCCAGGTCTACAATCTTATACCCAGGTCTAAAATCATATACCCAGGTCTACAATCATATACCCAGGTCTGCAATAATATACCCAGGTCTACAATCATATACCCAGGTCTACAATCATATACCTAGGTCTACAATCATATACCCAGGTCCACAATCATATACCCAGATATACAATCATATACCCAGGTCTACAATCATATACCCAGGTCTGCAATCATATACCCAGGTCTGCAATCATATACCCAGGTCTACAATCTTATACCCAGGTCTACAATCATATAACCAGGTCTGCAATCATATACCCAGGTCTACAATCATATACCTAGGCCTACAATCATATACCCAGGTCCACAATCATATACCCAGATCTACAATCATATACCCAGGTCTACAATCAGATACCCAGGTCTGCAATCATATACCCAGGGCTACAATCATATACCCAGGTCTACAATCAGATACCCAGGTCTGCAATCATATACCCAGGTCTGCAATCATATAACCAGGTCTGAAATCATATACCCAGGTCTACAATCATATACCTAGGTCTACAATCATATACCCAGGTCCACAATCATATACCTAGATCTACAATCATATACCCAGATCAACAATCAGATACCCAGGTCTGCAATCTGATACCCAGTCTGCAATCATATACCCAGGTCTACAATAATATACCCAGGTCTGCAATCATATACCCAGGTCTACAATCATATACCCAGATCTGCAATCATATACCCAGGTCTACAATCATATACCCAGGTCTACAATCATATACCCAGGAACACAATCATGTATACAAGGCTCAATAAATATCCAGAACCATAATAAACAAATAAAATTAATGCACACACAGAGGTGAAGAACAGACAAATATTGAACTATTTTACACAGAGGCATGAGGAATGGGCAGATGTGTGGATCTATTTCACAAGGGGTGAAGAGTAGCTCTAGAAACAGGATAGCGATTTAGCCCCTCGAGCCTGTTCTGCAATTGAATGAGATCTGCGACCGAACTCCATATACTCGCCTTTGCCCCATATCCCTTAATACCTTCAGTTAGAATCATAGAATGGTTACAGCATTCATTGAGCCCATGCCAGCTCTCTGCAAGAGCACGTCAGCTGCTCCCACTCCCCCGCCCTTTTCCCATAGCCCTGCAAATTTCTCCTTCAGGTACTTCAAGTGCATTCTAGATCCTAACCACTTGCTGCATAAAAACGTTTTTCCTCATTTCGCCTTTGGTCCTTCTGCCAATCAACTTAAATCTGTGTCCTCTGGTTCTCAACCCTTTCACCAATGGGAACAGTTTCTCTCTATCTATTCTGTCCAGACCACTCACGATTTTGAACACCTCGATCAAATCTCCTCTCAACCTTTTTTACTCGAAGGAGAACAACCCCAACTTCTCCAGTCTATCCATGTAACTGAAGTCCCTCATCCCTGGAACCATTCTCGTAAATCTTTTCTGCACCCTCTCTCAGGCCTTCACATCCTTTCTAAAGTGCGGTGCCCGGAATTGGACACAATAATCGAGTTGAGACCCAACCAGTGTTTTATAAAGGTTCATCGTAACTTCCTTCCTTTTGTTCTCTTTCCTCTATTTATGAAGCCCAGGATCCCATAAGCCTTTTTAACCGCTTTCTCAACCTGCCCTGCCACCTTCAACAATTTGTGCACATTTACCCCCAGGCCTCTCTGTTCATGCAGCCCCTTTAGAATTGTATCCTTCAGTTTATATTGCCTTTCCTCATTCTTCCTACCAAAATGTATCACTTCGCACTTTTCTGCGTTAAATTTATCTGCCACGTGTCCGTCCATTCCACCAACCTGTCTATGTCTTCCTGAAGTCTATCACTAACCTCCTCACTGTTCACTATACTTCCAACGTTTCTGTCATCTGCAAATTTTTAAATTGTGCCCTGTACACCCAAGTCCAAGTCATTAATATATATCAAGACAAGCAGTGGTCCCAGTACCGACCCCTGGGGAACACCACTGTATACCTTCCTCCCGTTCGAAAAACCATTCACCACTACTCTCTGTTTCCTGTCACTGAGCCAATTCCGTATCCATGCTGCCACTGTCCCTTTTATTCCACGGGCTTCAACTTTGCTGAAAGCCTATTATGTGCCACTTTATCAAACACCTTTTGGAAATCCATGAACATCACGTCATCTGCATTACCCTCATCAACCCTCTCTGTTACCTCATCAAAAAACTCAATCAAGTTAGTTAAACACAATTTGCCTTTAACAAATCCGTGCTGACTTTCCTTAATTAATGCACATGTGTCCAAGTTAACAAAACGCTATCAATCTCCGATTTAAATTGAACAATTGATCCAGCATGAATTGCTGTTTGTGCAAGAGAGTTCCAAACTTCTATCACCTTTTCTGAATAGAAGTGTTTCCAAACTCCAGTCCTGAAACTCCTGGCTCTAACCTTTAGGTTATGTCCCCTAGTTCTAGACTCCCCATCCATCAGAAATAGTATCTCTCTACCCCATCAGTTCCCCTTAAAAGCATGAAAACTTCGATCAAATCATCCTGTAACTTTCTAAATTCCCCAGCAATATAACCCGAGTTTGTGTAATCTCGCCTTGTAATGTCACCCTTGAAGTCTGGGTATCATTCTGGTAAACCTACGCTGCACTCCCTCCAAGGCCAATATATCCTCCTGAAGGTGTGGTGCCCAGAGCGGCTCACAGTGCTCCAGGTGTGGTCTAACCAGGGCTCTGTACAGCTGTAGCCTAACTTCTACCCCCTGGTGTTCTAGTCCTCTAGATAGAAAGGTCCGCAGAGCATTGGTCTTTTGATTGTTTTCTGTACCTGTCCGTGACATTTTAATGATCGATGTAGATGGAGCCCCAAGTCACTTTGGACCTCCATAGTTTCTAGCTTTACACCATTTAGAAAGTGCTCTAATCTTTCCTTTTCAGGTCCAAAGTTGATGACCTTGCACTTGCCTCAATTGAAATCTATTTGGCAGTTTTACGCATAACGCAGAGAGGGGAGAATGAGGGTATGCCCTACCATACCTCCCAGGTGGCACACAGGTCTGTTGGGTGGTAAAAATACTTCCCGTTTTCATCTTTTGGGTAAATGGCATCTCCCGGCTGAAATATAAACACAAAGAATTACAAGGCATGAAGCAAAGAGAAGAATAATCTCCCAATGATCCTCCCCCCAACCATTCAACCAGCCAATTGAACCTTTCCTTGAGGCACTAACCCCTGACCTGATACAGGGCCACAGGTGCTTTAAGCGTCTGCTACTTTTCCCAGCCGAGTAGCTTTATTACAGTGATATTACTGAATGAAATGAGCAGCAAAGGGGATTGATCACCGGAAGGTTATTATCAGTCTTGGGATTCAGGAAATTAGGAACCTCCATGACCTGCATGGGTCAAACAGGATAATGAGACCACCTGTGTATTTTAAAGAAATGCTCCTAATGTGCACCAGATAATATCACTGGAATACTCTCCATTTGCCTGGATGAGTGCAGCTCCAATAACACGCTTAGACAGCACCTCCCAAATCCGCAACCTCTAGGGCAAGGACAGCAGGCGCATGAGAACACCACCCCCTCCACATTCCCCTCCAAGTCACACATCATTCGGACTAAGAAGTATATTGCCGTTCCTTCATCGTCGCTGGGTCAAAATCCCGAACAGCACTGTGGGATTTCCTTCACCACACGGACTGCAGCGGTTCAAGGCAGCTTCTCACCACAACCTTCTCAAAGGCAGTTAGGGATGGGCAATAAATGCCGGCCTTGTCAGTGACACCAACATCCCAGAAACAAATTTTTAAAAAGCTACAGCATGAATCATTAATGAGAGGAATCTGGACGGGATTGGTGTCATCACCTGGATCATAGAGACTGAGGCTTAAGTTTGATAGTGCCTGATAACTTGCACTAAATGATCAGGGCATTAACCGCCTGAAGAGGGGGCTATCCTCAGGCCTCATTGGAATAAATCCCACCAACTGTGAGCACTAACTGGGCTCCAGTTGCAGTTCTCTGGGCCGGTGGTGAGATAGCCCACAGGCAAGGCCTGGGAAACGGGAAGAGACTGAGCACAGAGCAGAGGAGCCCACAGTATTCATTTGAAGGTAGGAAGTGCACTTCTTGCCACATTGAGGCAAATAGATTATTGCCCATTGCATAACTCTGCACCTGCCTCTCTTTTGACCCAGACCTTGAGCAGGCAGGTCGCCATTGGTATTGGTCGATCGGTGTGCCCAGGTCTGCACAGGTAGTTAGTGGCATCTTACTGGATGCAGCCAATCAGGCAACAGTGGCTGTAGATCACCCTGGTGTTTTTAAAAACTCATTCATTCATGGGATGTGGGCGTCGCTGGCAAGGCCAGCACTTATTGCCCATCCCTAATTGCCCTTGAGAAGGTGGTGGTGAGCTGCCTTCTTGAACCGCTGCAGTCCGTGTGGTGAAGGTACTCCCACAGTGCTGTTAGGGAGGGAGTTACAGAGTTTTGACCCAGCGATGATGAAGGAACGGCGATATATTTCCAAGTCCGGATGGTGTTTGAGTGAGTCGCGGTAGAGGTCACAGGTTTGGGAGGTGCTGTCGAAGAAGCCTTGGCGAGTTGCTGCAGTGCATCTTATAGATGGTGCACACTGCAGCCACGGTGCGCCGGTGGTGGAGAGAGTGAATGTTTAAGGTGATGGATGGGGTGCTTTGTCCTGAATCTTCCATACTCAAGGGAATATGAGCCTAGTTTATGCAACCTGTTCACATAATATAACCCTTTTATTGTTTGAAATCATTCTCAATTTGGTGACATTCTATAGAATTAACACAGAAACAGACCTTCACCTAATCCTATCAGCATAACCTTTTCACCCTTTCACCCTCATGTACATGTCTAACTTCCCCTCAGTTACATCCATGCTATTCACCTCAACTGCTCATTGTGGGAGCGAGTTCCACATTTTAACCACTGTAAAAGAAGTTTATCCTGAATTCCGTCTTGGATTTATTAGTGACTTGGATTTATTAATGGCTCCTAGTTTGGATTCTGCCTCAAGTGAAATCATCTTCTGTAAGTCTACCCTACTGATCTCCTTCATAATTTGAATTAGTTCACCTCTTTTCCCCATTTCCCCTCTTTAATCCCTTAATGTTCAAAATCTATCGATTTCTGTCATGAATATACTCAAAGACTGAGCCTCCACAGCCGTCTGGGGAAAAGAATTCCAAAGATTCACCACCCTCTGAAGAAGTGAAGAAGTTTCTCCTCATCTCAGTCCTAAATGGCCAACCCCTTATTCTGAAATTGTAACTCCTGGTTCTAGACTCCCCAGACAGGGGAAACACCCTCCCTGCATCTACCCTGTCTAGCCCTGTATGAATTTTGTCTGTTTCAATGAGATCACCTCTCATTCTTCTAAACTCTGGAGAATATAGGCCCAGTTTACTCAATCTCTCCTCATAGGATAATCCCCCCATCCCAGGAATCAGCCTGGTGAACCTTCGTTGCACTCTCTCAATGGCAAGTATATCCTTCCTTGGGTAAGGAGACCAAAACTGTACACAATACTCCAGGTGCAGTCTCACCAGGGGCCTATATAATTGCACACAATTATGTTTGTGGCGGAGGAGCGGCGCGAGATCATGACGGAGGTGCGAAAAATGAGGTCATGGGTCCCAGAAGAGCCGAGGGCCTAGGGTCAGCATGGGCCAGCCCACACTGCGATATGTGTGCACACTAGGTCCGTGCAGCAGAGCTGGTCTCCAGTCGTCCTGCTCAACCCTTGCCACTGGATAAAGGCCCAGCTCTGTCAAGCCCGTATGGTGGCTAATGAGCAACGGTCACCACACGTTAAAAAAATCCACGCACAGGCATCTTCCACCCCTGAAGTTCAGGACTGGAACATTGGGTCCTTTATTGAAATATCTACAAACTCATGTGGAAGCAAGTCATCCCCGTTCGAGGGACCGCCTATGATGATCATGATGACGATGATACAATTACAGTAAGACATCGTTACTCTTATACTCAAATCTTCTTGTAATAAAGGCCAACATACCATTTGCTTTCTTAATTGCTTGCTGTACCTGCATGTTAATTTTCAGTGATTCATGTACAAGGACAGCCAGGTCCCTCTGAACACCAACATTTGCCAATCTCTCACCATTTAAAAAATACTCTGCTTTTCTATTTTTCCTACCAAGGTGGTTAACTTTGCCATGTTCTTGCCCACTCACTTAGCCTGTCTATATCCCCCTGAAGCCTCTTTGCATCCTCCTCACAACTTACATTCCCACCTAGCTTTGTAACATTAACAAACTTGGATATATTATATTTGGTCCCCTCATCCAAATCATTGATATAGATTGTGAATAGCTGGGCACAAGGACGGATCCTTGCGGTATCCCACTAGTTACAGTCTGCCAACCCGAAAATGACCCGTTTATTCCTACTCTCTGTTTTCTGTCCTATTCTCAATCCATGCTAGTATATTACCCTCAATCCCATGAGCCCTAATTTTGTTTAGTAACCTCTTGTTTGGCACCATATCAAATGCATTCTGAAAATTCAAATACACCACATCCACTGGTTTCCCCCTTATCTATTCTGCTGGTTACAAACTCAAAATACTCTAACAGATTTGGTAAACATGATTTCCCTTTCATAAATCCAAGTTGACTCTGCCCAATCCCATTATTATTTTCTAAGTGCCCCATTGCCATGTCCTTAAAAATAGATTCTAGCATTTTTCCTCGTACTGATATCCGGCTAACTGGTCTGTCGTTCCCCATTTTCTCTCTCCTGACTGATGATCCCTTTAACGAATGTCCCTGGAGCCGGTTTCCTGGTGCTGCATGCCAGCTCTCCTTGGCGGTGTTTACTCCAGGCATTGAGATAAGTGGCAAGAATGAATTTTGCAAATCGGGTGGTTATTGAGCATTGCACACTCACTGATCTTTCTGATCTCACACACCCTGCCCTTTCCTATCTACCTGACGTTGTCGTTCCCGGCAATACCTCTTACTGGTGGCGCTACGGGGCAGTGCCAGATTTGGCGGCGGCACTGGATTCACCTTGCCTCGAGCGAGACTGGTCTCGTGCCCCATTGATGGCACTAAGGGGACACATTTTTCCCACTCAAACTCTTTCTCAAAGATCTCTGTTCAGTTTTGGATTTTTACATTAAATATTACCCTCAGGTTTGACATCATTGAGCATCTCATAAGTAACATAATCCACATCACATATACCATAAAAATCCTTTCACAATACTGAGAAGCAAAGGATATTAAAAATGTATCTCTCATTAGGTGGTCTGCCTTTCACAGAATTCAAGCAGTGTTTTCCCACAAATATAGCTGCCACTTACAGTAGGATGCAACTATCAGTCTGTACCCAACCGATTTTCAAGCTGTCAAAATTGGCTAGGGGACACACAATGCTGCTTTGGAATAATATCTTTGAAGTAACTTCTTGCATACCAGACAATATTACACGTTCTCTGCAGCTTGACAAAGTTAACAGTACCTAACTTTTAAATTTACTTTCAGACACCTGTGCAAATATGCTGAGATCCTTGGTCTTTCTGAGAGTGACCAAATCTCTCTATTGGTCACGCCTCCATCCTGTGCTTTCCTATTTTATTGGTTCCTATATGAACTGTGACTTCTGGCTGGATCTCTCCATTCTTAGAACTTATTCTGCCAGCTCTGTTCTGTTTCCTACTCTGGCACTTACAAACAGGCTATCTATCCCCTGACTTAAATCCCTCAGAACTCCCAATCTCATTCTCGTGGCTAGTGTCTTTCTATATCCTAAAGGTAACCCCTTGTAGTGCTGTGATGTCATTCTCAATTAATCTCCTTGCGTCTCCAATCCTTCTGTATATATTGCAAATCCAGGCTATCTCACATTATTCATAATGCATCATTCACTTTATCTCCTGATCCTGCCATTACTACAATCTAATGTCTGCTTGACTTTCGACTTAATTAATTGGAACTGATTCTCATTTACTTGCCTGGTTTTGCTGACTGTCCACTCAGTTTCAAACTCCTCTTCAGGAGCGATCATCACCAAGCTCACTCTGTTTTGCCACTTCAATTCTCCCTCCCACTCTGACCTTTTTGTCTTTGGCCTTCTACACTGTTCAAACGAAGTTCAACTCAAGTGAGGAACAATATCTCAGCATCCTACAAGACACTTTGCAGCCCCTTGGCCTTAACCTTAACATCAACAACTTTCACTGCAGCTTCCATGTTCTCTCTGGCAGAAGGTGCTGGCGATGTTCGATGGATGAGCTGGAATGTCCAGGGATGGGAGGAAGGAGCAGATTGGTGCTGGGCATGGGGACTCCACTCCACCACCCATCATAACACCGTATGGACAGGTGGTCTGCACCCTCGGTGCCCACCTGTTTATTCTTCCAGCAGGCCCTGCCGGCACTGGGTCTGCTCCATTTTGTCCGTCTTGGCACACTGACCTTTCTACCTACCTCTCCTGCCATTCACGCAGTCTCCTTCACACGCTCTCTGTGTCTTTTACTGCTTTGATTTCTCTCATCCTGTCTCCTGCTAATATCACCTCTCCGATTTAACCATCTCCACTTTAACTTATCTGATCACCTAGGCTCTAGTGGAGCCTAATTGTTGGCATGGACTGGTTGGATCAAATGGAATGTGTCTCTGCTACATACTCTAATTAATTCTATGAATAGCATTTAAGAGGAAGTTATATAAGTACATGAGGGAGAAAGGAATAAAAGGTTATGCTGATAGGATGAGATGAAGCAGGGTGGGAGGAGGCTCGTGTGGAGCACAAACACGGGCATAGACCAATTGGGCCAAATGGCCTGTTTTTGTGTGTAAATTCTATGTCAGATCTCTCCACAGATACAAAAAGATCCAGAGACGTCACTTTAAAACTGTAATTGACCGTGGATATCTGCCACTCGGCTGGCAGTCCCATAAGGAGCTCTGGAACGCTTCACTTCTACCCCCAGGAATCCCATGCCATCCTTTGCCCTTTCTCTCCCAAATCTCCGCACTGGCACTGATCAAGTTCCCCAGGATCCATCAGTTGGTGCATTTTAGCCCCAACCACAATTTCACAGCTTTAAATCTCCATTACCCATTCCCCACCTCTGCTCTCTGCTTCTCAAATTTGTTTTCTGAATTCCTGGACTTCTCTGGACATCTAGGCCTCGAAATTCGGGTCGTTTGCGCCTCCCGTTAGTGCCCCGGGGGGGGGGCGGGGGGCGGTTAACGGGCGGCAAATGAGTTTTGGCCCGGGTGCGGCACCGCTAACAACTCCTGCTAAATTCCGGGGGCTTTAGCGGCGGCGGTAACCCGTAGCGCCCTGCTTCACCGGCGATGATAACATGATCACCATAGTCAGCGCCCCAGACCCTAAATTGGATATTGCCCGCTGAAGCCAGCGACAGGTTCAGTGGGCGGCTACAGGGCAGTCGACTGCTCGCGCTGCGCAAGTTAAAGGGGAGGTTTGGGCCAAACCACCCAAAAAAAATCCGCCGATTTTGCCAAGCGCCCCCATTGGGGCTTTGAATGCAGGGTCATCAGAGGTTCTCCCCTTTAAGCTAAGGGGTGGGTGTTGAAGCGTGTCAACAGTATGTGGAGTGTCTGCGTAGTGCTTCACTCCCTGCTCCAGTAGCGCCTCGTCCATAAAGGAAGTGGAGGGCACCAGATTGCTCTTCACTTCCTGCGAGAGACGGTAAGCACAATTCAGCGGCGGGGGCGGGCCAGGAGCAGGAAGTCCCGGTCCCAGCTGGTTACCGCCTACAAGTGGGACACAGGGCAATTTCGCCCCCAAATTATTTGTTTAATTTCTCTGCCATGTCCTTGTTCCTCATTATAATTTCTCCATCTCAACTTGTAAGGAACCCACATTTACTTTCACTAATCTTTTCCTTTTTACATACCTATAGAAATTTTTATAGTCTGTTTTTATATCTCTCGCTAGTTTACTCTCATGTTCTATTTTCTCTTTCTTTATCAATTTCTTGGTCCTCCTTTGCTGAATTCTGAAACACTCCCAATCCTCAGGCTTACTGCTCTTTTTGGCAACATTATTAGCCTCCTTCTTTGATCTGTAGAATTTACCAATATTTCGCAAAGATTCCTTGTACCTTTCCCCTGCAGAGGAGAAGAATCCCTTTCTGGACTTTTAAAATTGAAGGAAACACTTCGGGACACAAATGAGTTTAAAAGGGCAGATGAGGCCTGCAGGGGATAAAAGGGGACCCCCCGCCCCCAGTGTTTGGACTCATAGGAAAGGGAATTTAATTTGGAACTATCTACCAGAAAGTTTGAAATCCTAAAGTGCACATGGAAGAAACTACGAACTTTAATCGAATTTGGGATTTTTAAAAGATGAATGTTGGGTCTGCAAGAAAAGGGGTGGAGTCAATCTCGAAAGGGCCAGTTTGGACATTGGAGCTAATCAAATTGTCTGGGAACTGTTTACCCTCAAAACTTGCCCCTAGAAAACATTAGCATTTAAACAATCGATCATGGAAGAAACATTATCACCCCACCCAGAGGACCCAAATGTCACATACATATTACAACAGCATTTCAACAGGCATAGAAATATCTGGCTCAGGCCAGACTAGCACAATGGATGAGAGCTCATCAACTTTGAAAAGCCTATTAACGCCAGATTAAAACCACTTAATCAAGTTTCAGTTAGCTGGGCTGCAAAATCGAAACAAAGAGCTGGGCCAGATTTGGTGGGAGATAAGGAAGCCTTTTTGGGGTATATCTATTCCCAGTTTTACAAGGAAAAACTCACAGACTCAAACACAGACACAGACACAAGCAGCCGGAGCTGGGGAGTGAAGAAATGGAATAGTGAAGGAAACTACTAGAACTCATCAAGAACTGACCGAGCACGAGGCCCACGAAACTGAAGGTTGTCAGCAGCCAAATTGACAACCACTCTACAATCTACTTCTGAACGGGTGAGAAATTACCAAAAAGGACTAACTAAAACTTTTCCTAACCAAAGAAAGTGGGTACTTACACCATACTCCAAAACGCAACTTACCGCATCAACGGCACACCCCAATCGAAGACTACGCAGTCTGAAGTCCTCTCCTCCGTCCGGGGTACAGCTCGCCTAGAAGGCCAAGTGCAGCGAACCCCGAAACCGCGATTCACCAACAACTGTCAAAAGGGATTGGTGAGTATAGCCCCTGAGCCCCCAGAGCTATAACTTAGTTAGTAAGGGGAATTGGGAGGGGGGAGGCTGGGATAACTTGTGTAAATGTATTTGCATTCTCCTTTTTACCCCATTTAGAGTTTAAGCTGTATTCTTTTCCCCACAGGCTGTAATTTGACATATTATGTGTTGTACCCCTCAGTGTGTATTGGTATTACTATTCTGTGTGTGTTATTAAAGGTGTGCCTTTTACTTCTTTTTAAACACAATAAAGCCATACGTGCTTCCTACCTTGAAACCGATTGTCTGTCCAAGTCTGTCACAGTCCCTTCATAATTCCAGAGTCCAGAACCAAGGGTGTGAGAGCGATTCGGAACCGCTCATATAAGGTCAGAAGGGAAAGCCGTCCCCCTGAAAACCATCCCTTACAGATCGAATACTATCTTTAACTTCTCTTGTTAGCCACAGTTGGACCACTTTTCCTGTGGGGTTTTTGTGCCTTAAAGGAATGTATATTTGTTGTAAATTATGTATTAATTATTTAAATGCCAGCCATTGCTCGTTTACCGTCATACCTTTTAACGTAATTTCCAAATCTACCTTAGCCTACTCTCCCCTCATGCCTACATAGTTTCCTTTGTTTAGATTTAAGACCCTAGTTTCGGATTTAATTAAATCACTTTCAAGCTAAACATAAAATTCTATCATATTATGATCACTCTTCCCTAAGGGCCCCTTTACTACAGGGTTATTAATTAACACTTTCTCATTGCACAATACTAGATCTAAAATAGCCTGTCCCTATTTGGTTCCTCAACATACTGATCTAGAACACTATCTTGTATACATACTATGAATTCGTCCTCCACACGATGGCCGGAATCTTCCCAGCCCTGCGAGTTTGGGTTTGGAGGCTAATTGACAGCGGGGCGAGATCCCATTCTGAACACGCCTCCGTATCAGTTTCTCAACTGTCGGGTCTGCCTGTGGCTCACAGACCCGGGCCAGGCAATTAACATAGAAACATAGAAAATAGGTGCAGGAGTAGGCCATTCGGCCCTTCGAGCCTGCACCACCATTCAATATGATCATGGCTGATAATTTTTGCAACTTTAGGATCCCATTCCTGCTTTCTCTCCATACCCCTTGATCCCTTTAACCGTAAGGGCCACATTTAACTCCCTTTTGAATATATCTAACGAACTGGCCTCAACAGTAGAGAATTCCACAGGTTCACAATTCTCTGAGTGAAGAAGTATCGCCTCATCTCGGTCCTAAATGGCTTACCACTTATCCTTAGACGGTGACCCCCTGGTTCTGGACATCCCCAACATCAGGAATATTCTTCCTGCATCTAACATGTCCAATCCCATCAGAATGTTATTTGTTTCTATGAGATCCCCTCTCATTCTTCTAAGTTCCAGTGATTATAAGCTGAGTCGATCCAGTTTTTCTTCATATGTCAGTCCTGCCATCCCGGGAATCAGTCTGGTGAACCTTCGCTGCACTCCCTCAATAGCAAGAATGTCCTTCCTCAGATTAGGAGACTAAAACTGTACACAATATTCAAGTTGTGGCCTCAACAAGGCCCTGTACAACTGCAGTCAGATCTCCCTGACCTATACTCAAATCCTCTCGCTATGAAGACCAACATACCATTTGCCTTCTTCACCACCTGCTGTACCTGCATGCCAACTTTCAATGATTGATGTACCATGACACCCCGATCTCGTTGCACCTCCCCTTTTCCTAATCTGTCACCATTCAGATAATATTCTGCCTTCCTGTTTTTGCCACCAAAGTGGATAACCTCACAATTATCTACATTATACTGCATCTGCCATGCATTTCCCCACTCACATAACTAATCCAAGTCACTCTGCAGGCTCTTAGCATCCTCCTCACAGCTCACACTGCCATCCAGCTTAGTGTCATCTGCAAACTTGGAGATATTACATTCAATTCTTTTGTCTATATCATTAATGTATATTGTAAATAGCTGGGGTCCCAGCACTGAACCTTGCGGTGCCCCACTAGTCACTGCCTGCCATTCTGAAAAGGACCCATTTATCCCGACTCTCTGCTTCCTGTCTGCCAACCAGTTCCCTATCCATGTCAGTACATTACCCCCAATACCATGTGCTTTAATTTTGCACACTAATCTGTTGTGTGGGACCTTGTCAAAAGCCCTTTGAAAGTCCAAATACACCACATCCACTGGTTCTCCCTTGTCCACTCTACTAGTTATGTCCTCAAAAAATTCTAGAAGATTTGTCAAGCATGATTTCCCTTTCATAAATCCATGCTGACTTGGACCGATCCTGTCACTGCTTTCCAAATGTGCTGCTATTACATCTTTAATAATTGATTCCAACATTTTCCCCACTACCGAAGTCAGACCAAACATCCATAATTCCCTGTTTTCTCTCTTAACAGGTCGTTGAAAGATATTTGCAGATTATAACCAGGCACTTAACATTTCAGCAACTTTTTGAGGAGTTTGCCATCCCGGGGAAGTGTGTCGGGTTCCCAGTGACTCTCCATTGCTTTCAATAGGTGACAGCTGCAGAAGTGGTATAAAAGCTACCATTTCACAGCTGTTCACTTTCCAATCTCAGAAGCTGTAACCTTCAGTGTTTGAAAGAATATCTTCATAGAAACATAGAACGTAGGTGCAGGAGTAGGCCATTCGGCCCTTCAAGCCTGCACCACCATTCAATAAGATCATGGCTGATCATGCAACTTCAGTACCCCATTCCTGCTTTCTCTCCATACCCCTTGATCCCTTTAGCCGTAAGGGCCACATCTAACTCCCTTTTGAATATATCTAATGAACTGGTCTCAATAACTTTCTGTGGTAGAGAATTCCACAGGTTCACAATTCTCTGAGTGAAGAAATTTCTCCTCATCTCGGTCCTAAATGGCTTACCCCTTATCCTTAGATTGTGACCCCTGGTACTGGACTTCCCCAACATCGGGAACATTTTTCCTGCATCTAACCTGTTCAATCCTGTTTGAATTTTATATGTTTCTATGAGATCCCCTCTCATTCTTCTAAATTCCAGTGAATATCAGCCTAGTCGATCCAGTCTTTCTTCATATGTCAGTCCAGCCATCCCGGGAATCAGTCTGGTGAACCTTCCCTGCACTCCCTCAATAGCATGTCCTTCCTCAGGAGATCAAAACTGAACACAATACTCAAGGTGTGCTCTCACCAAGGCCCTGTACAACTGCAGTAAGAACTCCCTGCCCCTGTACTTAAATCCCCTCACTATGATGGCCACCATGCCATCCTTTACTGCCTGCTGTACCTGCATGCCTACTTTCAATGACTGACGTACCATGACACCCAGGTCTCGTTGCACCTCCCCTTTTACTAACCTGTCACCATTCAGATAATAATCTGCCTTCCTGTTTTTGCATCCAAAGTGGATAACCTCACATTATCCACATTATACTGCATCTGTCATGCATTTGCCCACTCACCTAACCTGTCCAAATCCCCCTGCAGCCTCCTCGCATCCTCCTCGCAGCTCGCACTGCCACCCAGCTTAGTATCATCTGCAAACTTGGAGATACTACGTTCAATTCCTTCGTCTAAATCATGAATGTAAATTGTAAATAGCTACGGTCCCAACACTGAACCCTGCGGCACCCCACTACTCACTGCCTGCCATTCTGAAAAGGTCCCGTTTATTCCCACTCTTTGCTTCCTGTCTGCCAACCAGTTCTCTATCCAGGTCAATACATTACCCCCAATACCATGTGCCTTAAGTTTGCACACTAATCTTTTGTATAGCACTTTGTCAAAAGCCTTTTGAAAGTCCAAATACACCACATCCACTGGTTCTCCCTTATCCACTCTACTAATTACATCCTCAAAAAATTCTAGAAGATTTGTCAAGCATGATTTCCCGTTCGTAAATCCATGCTGACTTGGACCGATCCTGTCACTACCGATGTCAGGCTAACTGGTCTATAATTCCCTGTTTTCTCTCTCCCTCCTTTTTTAAAAAGTGCAGTTACATTAGCTACCCTCCAATCCATAGGAACTGAACCAGTGTCTATACAATGTTGGAAAATGACCACCAATGCATCCACCAATTCATGGACCACTTCCTTAAGTACTGTGGGATGCAGACTATCAGGCCCTGGGGATTTATTGGCCTTCGGTCCCTTCAATTTCCCTAACACTATTTCCTGACTAATAAGGATTTCCCTCAGTTTCCCCTTCTCGATAGACCCTCGGTCCCTTAGTATTTTTGGGAGGTTATTCGTGTCTTCCTTAGTGAAGACAGAACCAAAGTATTTGTTCAATTGGTCTGCCATTTCCTTGTTGCCCATTATAAATTCCCCTGATTCTGATTGCAAGTGACCTACATAGAGCTAGTGCCTTCGGCTTCATACACTTTGGAATAGTTTGTAGTGAACTCTATATTCACTGTAATCTTCTTGAAGGAACATTTCTGACCATTAACAGATTGCTTCTGTCAATTCAAATGGCATCTAAACAATCAGAATGGGCCCGATTTATGCTCTCTCATCTGGGTCCTCAGAGTGTGGTGAGCAACAGCCACATGAGCAACAACAGGAGTGCCGACCTTCTCCTGAGCCACCTCATGCTGCACAGGGCATCACGCTGGCATTTACCCATTTTGCCTATCTCTTCTAAAAGTTAAATATTCTGCAATATTTAGTCAACTGTAGACACTTTGCAACCATGTCTCCGTAATGGCTATTAGATCAAACCGATTAATTTCTATCTGCGCTATTAATTCTTCTATTTTGCAGCAAATACTACGTGCATTCAGATATAGTGCCTTTAGCTTTGACTTTTTACTATTTTTCCCTGATGGCATCTTAGTCGACAATGCCCTATTACCTTTGTTACCCTCTCTGCCCCTTCCTGACCCACTCTGCTTATTTTTACCCTCAACTCTGCTCCAGAGCCTTGACATTTCTCTTGCTGCTTTTAAATTCACACTTTCCTGAATCCCCCTCCCACTCCCCTTCCCCCTCATTAGTTTAGCGTCTTGTGTACCACACCTAGTTATTCGATTCACCAGGACACTGATCACAGTCCAGTTTCAGAGGAGCCCATCCCAATGGAACAGCTCCCTCTTTCCCCAGTACTGGTGCCAGTGCCCCTACCTCCCACACCACTCTTTGAGCCACACATTGAACCTTCTAATCTGCTAATCCCAACACCAATTGGTGCGTGGCTCAGGTAACAATCCAGAGATTATTACCTTTGAGGTTCTGCTTTGTGATTTGGATCCCAACTGCTCTCTCAGCAGAACCTCATTATAGTTCTACCTATGTCGTTGGTTCCTACGTGGACCATGACAACTGAATCCTTCCCTTCCCATTCCAAGTTCTTCTCCAGCCACGAGAAGATGTCTTTAACGCAGGCACCGGGCAGGCAGCACAACCTTCGGAACTCCCTGCAGAGAACAGTATCTATCCCTCTGACTATACTGTCCCCTACCACAACTATATTCCCTTTCTCTCCCCCCACTTGAATGACCTGCTGCACCATAGTCCCATGGTCAGCCTGCTCATCCATCCTGCAGGCTTTTCCCTTATCCACATAGGCAGCAAGAACCTCATACCTGTTGGATAAGGGCAAAGGCTGAGGCTCCTCCAGCACTGCACCTGGGGTCCCCTTACCTGCCTGAGTTGCAGTCACACCCTCCTGTCCCTGACCAGTTAGCAGACCTGTACCACTATCTAACCTAAGGGGTATGACTGGCTCCTGGATCAAAGTGTCCAGATAACTCTTCCCCCTCCCTGATGCCCCGCAATGTCTGCACCTCAGACTCCAGCTCAGATGCAGGCACTTACTGCAAACATGGTTGTGTGCGGGATCACAATGCGTTCCACAAACTCCCACATGCTGCAGTTGCAGCACACCACCTGCCCTGCCATCCCTATATGACAGTGTTCTATTTAATTACATTTATATTTAGCTAACTTAATTTACAGTTTTGTTTCTTGACTACTTAATTGATCTAGATTAAGTTATGGGCAATTAAATTAAATATCTACCTGTAATACAAAGCACTACAATATGTAGGCAAAAAGGAACAACTCCTTCCTCCTCTTCTCTGAATTCCCACTCTTTCCAAATTCACAAACAAGAAACTCTGTTTAAGTGACTCTGTTATCCGGCTCTGTGCAGACTTGTTCTATGAGTTTTCCTGCTTTGCTGGTCGCTGGCTTGTGGTTTCACATTTTCTCCGCCGCTTTTGATCTACGTGGCCTCAAACTTCGCGTTAACTCCGCCATCATCTTTCTGCACCACAACTGATTTTCATTATCATGGCAATAACCTCCATCCTCCAATTCTCCACCCTTCAAATAGCTGCTGGACTTATCGCCTGCTACACCTGTCTCTGAACTTGGACAACATTTCGCTGATGCTCCACGTCGACTCCATCCTACCTACATCAACTTTTTCCCTCCACGGGACATCCGACTTTAACTCTGGACTTCCGACTAATGTCACCCACCTATTTCCTGCTACCACCAAGTTATATGCAACCCTATAATTGCTACATAACCAGGCCGATGTAACTTGAGTTTTCCCGTGTCCATTCACGTGCACACTTTGCCTGCTGCTCTGGACCTGAGCCGTTCACTTCTATTCCCAGGTTTTTCTCCCCCTTTTCCATTTCTCTCTATCCCTCCCTGACCGCTCTCTCCTGTCATCATACCACCTCTTATCTCTTCTTTCCCAAATCCCTACCCTAACCCGTCATTACTCTTCAACCTTCCTACTCTCCTGCCGCCATCTGAATAACTAGTATCCTGGTGAATCGAATAACTAGGGCTGTAGAGAGAGCTTTAAACTAAATACTGGGGGTGGGAGTGTTCAGCTGAGCGGAAATTTAAAAAGTCAAAGAGCAAGGAGAAGGCAATAGAGCCAGGCAGCACGGGGGGAATGATAACCAGAGCATGACAGGAAGGGACAGAAAGTATAAACATAAGAGTGTATCAGAAAGTGGGGTCAAAGCAGGGAAAATGGTGAAGAAACAAAATTAAAAGCTCTTTATCTGAATGCACGCAGCATTCGTAACAGGATCGATGAGTTGACGGCACAAATAGGTACAAATAGGTATGATCTGATAGCATTACAGAGATGTGGTTGCAAGGTGACTAAGGCTGCGAACTGAATATTATGGGGTATTTGATAATTCGGAAGGATAGGCAGAAAGGAAAAGGAGGTGGGATAGCTCTGTTAATAAAGAATGAGATCAGTCGTTAGTGAGAAATGATATTGGCTCAGAAGATCAAGATGTTGAATCAGTTTGAGTGGAGATAAGAACTAATAAGGGGAAGAAGTTACTGGTTGGCGTAGTCTATAGGCCCCCTAACAGTAGCTACACTGTTAGACTGAGTAGAAATCAAGAAATAATGGAGGCTTGTAAGAAAAGTACGGCAATAATCATGGACGATTTTAATCTTCATATTAATTGGACAAATCAAATTGGACAAGGTAGCCTTAAAGAAGAGTTCATAGAGTGTATGCGGGATAGTTTTCTGAACATTACATGCATAACCAACCAGGCATCAGGCTATCTTGGATCTGGTACTGTGTAATGAGACAGGATTAATAAATTATCTCCCAGTAAAGGATCCTCTTGGAAAAAGTGATCATAGCATGATTGAATTTCAAATTCAGTTGGAGGGTGAGAAAGTTGGATCTTAAAGCAGCGTCCTGATCTTAAATAAAGGCCCTAACAAAGATATGAAGGCAGAGTTGGCTAAAGTGGACTGGGAAAATAGATTAAAGTGTAAGACGATTGATAAACAGTGGCAGACATTTAAGGATATATTTATAACTGTCAAGAAAAATATATTCCAATGAGAAGAAAAGACTTTAGGAGAAGGGAGAAGTATCTGTGACCAATGAAGGAAGTAAGGATGGTATCAAATTGAAAACAATGGCATATAAAGTGGCGAAAATTAGTGGGAGGCCGGAGAATTGGGAAACTTTTGAAACTTTTTTAGTCCTCAGGCAAGGGACGAAATTTTAAAGAGAGGGAAAATAGATTATTAGCAAAAAATATAAAACCCGATAGTATATACAGACATATAAAAAGGAAGAGAATAGCTAAAGTAAACGTTGATCCCTTAGAGATCGAAACTGGGAAATTAATAATGGGGAACAGGGAAATGGCAGAGACTTTGAACAAATATTTTATAACAGTTTTCACGGTAGAAGACACTAAAACATCCCAATAGTGGATAATCAAGGGGCTATCGGGAGGGAGGAACTTAAAATGATCACTATCACGAAAGAAACAGTACTCGGTAAAATAATTGGATTGAGGTGGACAAGTCCCTTGGACCTGATGACCTGCACTCTAAGGTCTTAAAAGAAGTGGCTGCAGAGATAATGGATGCATTGGTTGTAATCTACCAAAATTCCCTGGATTCTGGAGAGGTTCCAACTGATTGGAAAACAGCAAATGTGACGCCCCTATTTAAAAAGGAGGCAGACAGAATGCAGGAAACTATAGACCAGTTAGCCTAACATCTATTGTTGGTAAAATGCTGGAATCCATTATTAAGGAAGCAATAGCAGGACATTTGGAAAAGCATAATACAGTCAAACAGAGTCAGCATGGTTTTATGAAGGGGAAATCATGTTTGACAAATTTGCTGGAGTGCTTTGAGGATGTAACGAGCCGGGTGGGTAAGGGGAACCAGTGGATGTGGTGTATTTAGACTTCCAGAAGGCATTCGATAAGGTGCCACATAAAAGGTTACTGCACAAGATAAGAGCTCACAGGGTTGGGGGTAATATATTAGCATGGATAGAGGATTGGCTAACGAACAGAAAACGGAGTCGGGATAAATGGGTCATTTTCAGGTTGGCAAACTAAAACTCGTGGGGTGCCACAGGGATCGGTGCTAGGGCCCCAAACATTTACAATCTATATTAATGACTTGGATGAAGAAACCGAGTGTAATGTAGCCAGGTTTGCTGATGATACAAAGATGGGTGGGAAAGCAAGTTATGAGGACACAAAAAATCTGCAAAGGGATATAGACAGGCTAAGTGAACGGGCAAATATTTGGCAGATGGAGTATAATATGGGAAAGTGTGAAGTTATCCATTTTGGCAATAAAAATAAAAAAGCAAATTATTATTTAAATGGAGAGAAATTTCAAATTGCTGCAATACAGAGGGACCTGGGGGTCCTTGTGCATGAAGCACAAAAAGTTAGTATGCAGGTGCAGCAAATAATCAGGAAGGCAAATGGAATGTTGGCCTGTATTGCAAGGGGGATGGAGTATAAAAGCAGAGAAGTCCTGCTACATCTGTACAGGGTATTGGTGAGGCCACACCTGGAGTACTGCGTACAGTTTTGGTCTCCTTATTTAAGGAGGGATATACTTGCAATGGAGGTAGTTCAGAGAAGGTTCACGAGGTTGATTCCGGAAATGAAGGGGTTGACTTATGAAGAAAGGTTGAGCCTATACACATTGGAGTTTACAAAAATGAGAGGTGATCTTATTGAAACATATAAGATACTGAGGGGCCTTGACAGGGTGAATGCAGAGAGGATATTTCCACTCGTGGGGGAATTTAGAACTAGGGGGCATAGTTTAAGAATAAGGGGCCGCCCATTTAGAACTGAGAGAAGGAGGAATTTCTTTTCTGAGAGGGTTGTAAATCTATGGAATTCTCTATCCTAGAGAGCTGTGGAGGTTGGGTCATTGAATATATTTAAGCTGGAGATAGACAGATTTTTGAGCAATAAGGGAGTAAAGGGTTATGGGGAGTGGGCGGGGAAGTGGAGTTGAGCCCATGATCAGATCAGCCATGATCTTATTGAATGGTGGATCAGGCTCGAGGGGCCAAATGGCCGACTCCTGCTCCTATTTCTTATGTTGTTATGTATCCCAGGTTTGGCTCCCTCTTACATAAGACCACAGCTTGCCCTCTGTGCCTCTCTTGACATCCTCCGAAGGACCCACGTGGCACTCGTCGCTGCCTCCTCACGAGTAGCAACACCAACTGTCCTATCCTAGTCTCCCGCCGACCTTCCTGCCCAGCCCATCCGCCCACAGGGCTAATCTTTACAATCTCCTCCCCACCCAAACTCACCCCGCCCCCAGCGCTGACCCTGTGGACGTTGGCAGTGGATCAGCCATCACTGACCCTCTCCGCATCTCCCTCCAGAATGTCCATCCGCTTGCGAACATGGCCTTTCCCTTCCATGAGCTTATCATGGATGATTGCATCAACATCATGGCCCTGACGGAAACTTGGATGAAGGGTGATGATACATTTGCCTTAAGTGAAGCCTCCCTGCCTGGCTATACCTTCCACCACTTGCCCCGCCCAGACCGCCATGGTGGCGGTGTGGCTCTCATCAGCAAATCACTCCTTGGTCTGTGCCCCTACTCCTCCGGCACTTTCTCCTCCTTTGAACATCTCACCTTGTTCCACCAAGATATCTTCACTGTTTTCCTCCCTCAGCCTCTGCACCGAGCGACTTCTCATCCTCGGTGATTTCAACTTCCATCTCAATTCATCATGCGTGCTCTCCTCTTATCCTCCCTTAATCTCTCCCTCTATGTGAACTCCCCAACCCATATTCATGGCCACCCCCTTGACCGTGCCATCTCTCGTGGCCTCGCTACTCCCATCGTGACAATCACAGATAAGGCCATCTCTGACCACTTCCCAACACCGACACCTTTGCTGCCGAACGCAAATATTTCCCCCGCTGTTTTTTTTTACTTCCTACCAAATAGAATAACCTCACGTTATACTCCATCTGCAAACTTATTGCTCACTCACTTAACCTGTCTATATCCCTTTGCAGGCTCTCTGTGTCCTACTCACAGCCTACTTTCCCACCAAGCTTTGTATCATCAGCAAACTTGGATACTCGGTCCCTTCATCGAAGTCATTAATATAGTCATTGTAAATAGTTGAGGCCCCAGCATTGATCCCTGCGGCACCCCATTAGTTACAGCCTGCCGACCGGAAAATGACCCATCTATCCCGACACTCTGTTACCTCCAAACCCATGAGCCCTTATCTTGCATAGCAACCTTTTATGTGGCACCTTATCGAATGCCTTTTGGAAATTCAAATATACTGATCGTGGGAGAGAGAGAGACATTGGGAGAGACAGCGAGAGAGACTGTGGGAGGGGGGTGGAGAAAAGAGAGACTAGGGGGCGTGGAGAGAGAGACTGGGGTGGGGGGCGGAGAGAGAGACTGGGGGACGGGGAGAGAGAGATTGGGGTGGGGGGCAAGAGAGAGACTGGGGTTGGTGGGGGAGAGAGTGACTGGGGTCGGGGGGAGAGAGAGAGACTGGGGTTGGGAGGGAGAGAGAGACTGGGGGACGGGGAGAGAGAGACTGGGGGGGGAGAGAGAGACTCAGGGGGGGAGAGAGAGATAGAGAGAGACAACTGGGGAGGGAGAGATTGGAAGGTGTGAGAGAGAGAGAGAGAGAGAGCGAGAGAGAGAGAGAGAGAGAGAGACTGGGGGATGTCATGTATCTCACACTACTGTATATAACTGTATCTTACCTTGTTATACATGAATGTAACTAGATATGACCTGTAACCACAAGCTCACCTTACCACCAGGGGTGCACTTGCAGGAGACACTGGATACCTGTTCCACACAGGTATATAAAGACAGGTCTCAGGCAAGTGAGGCATTCGAGAGCTGTGTAATAAAGGTGCAGGTCCTGAGTGACCTTGACTTCAGCATGTGCCTCGTGTGAGTCTGTACTGCAGGGACAGGACTTTACAGTGGCGACGAGTTACGGGATTACAGAATCCACAGAATGGCGACCAACAGCTCAGATGAAAAATACAATGCTGGAGATAATTGGGAGGACTTTATAGAAAGGCTCCAGCAAAGCTTTGTAACCAAAGACTGGTTAGGCGACGATAAGGCAGACAAGAGATGAGCCCATCTCTTGACCAGCTGTGGTCGATAACATAACGCCTTAACCTGCTGGCACCTGAGACCACCTGAAGCCAGCGAGCAGCCTACACATGGCCAGACACAGGTTTTACAACGACAGACGCTGTGTGGGCCAGAGCATACCCGACTTCGTGGCGGAACTTCGGAGGTTGGCTAGCTTATGTGAGTTCTCCGATGAACTAAGGAGCGAAGTACTGAGAGAGTTTTTTACTGAAGGAATAGGCCACGCAGACATATTCCGAAAGCTCATAGAAACCAAGAACTTGATCCTAGAGGCAGCAGCACTGGTTGCACAGACATTCTTGGCAGGAGAAGAAGAAACAAGGTTGATCTACAATGTGGATACGACAACTAATGAAACATCGGAACAAGGGGTCCACAGCGTGAAACAAGCTACTACCCCCACACACAGACAAAGGCAGGAGAGCAGGCCCTCAAGGCCGTTCACACCTCATCAACCCACAATGCGAGCAATCAACGACAAACTGAGAAAAGCTCAAGAGAGATCAGCCAGACGCAGCTCATCCTTTGGAAACAATGGAAGCGGTCTGTGCTGGAGATGTGGGGGAAGGCACTCATCAAGGGGGTGTCGATTTCAGCATTTTGCAGAAACTGCAACTATACAGGACATCTGGCCCGCATGTGCAGAAAAATGGCAGCTTGGCTGGTATACGAATCGGAGGGGTCGGAAAGTGGACCAGAAGACGGTGGGGACAGTACCCAGTCACCGAGGGACAGCAGGTCAACACAATCAATGACCACTGCTCTTACAACAAGATGCCTCTAATAATGATGAGGGTCCTACTCAACGGGATACCCGTCAACATGGAGCTGGATACGGGAGCGAGTCAATCTCTCATGAGCGCTCAACAATTTGAACAGCTGTGGCCGCACAAAAGCGACAGACCAAAACTCACAAGGGTCAACACCAAACTAAGGACCAATACCAAAGAAATTGTCCCAGTCCTTGGTAGCGCCATGCTCTCAGTCACACACAAAGGGACAGTGAACCGACTTCCCCTGTGGATTGTCCCTGGAGATCTCCCAGCACTGTTGGGGAGAAGCTGGCTGGCAAAACTAAATTGGAAATGGGATGATGTTCATGCCATGTCGTCAGAGGAACGGACCTCCTGCTCAACATTTCTAAGTCGATTTGAACATCTCTTTCAGCCAGGTGTGGGCATCTTCACAGGGGCTAAAGTCAAAATCTATATCTATAGGATGCTAAACCGGTCCATCACAAGGCTAGAGCTGTGCTCTATGTGATGAGAGAAAAGGTTGAACATGAACTTAACAGGCTTCTGCGGGAAGGCATTATTCACCCATGGAATTTAGCGACTGGGCAAGTCCCATCGTCCCAGTCATGAAGCCTGATGGATCTGTACGAATCTGTGGGGATTACAAATCTACCATAAACAGAGTCTCCCTACAGGACCAATACCCGTTGCCCAGAGCGGAAGACCTATTTGCCACATTGGCTGGAGGAAAACTTTTCTCAAAACTAGATCTCACAGCTGCGTATATGAAGCAAGAACTGACCGAAGAGTCTAAGCTACTCACCACCATCAACACACATCGAGGCCTTTTCATGTACAACCGATGCCCATTCGGCATCAGGTCGACAGCTGCTATATTCCAGTGCAACATGGAGAGTCTGCTCAAGTCCATCCCGGGGACGGTTGGATTTCAAGTCAACATACTTATCACGGGCAGCGACACCGACTCCCATCTCTGCAATTTGGAGGAAGTACTAAAGCGGTTGGATCGGGTAAGCCTGAGAGTTAAGAAATCCAAGTGCCTGTTTTTCGCGCCCGAGGTCGAATTTTTGGGCAGAAGGATTGCCGCTGATGGAATCCACCCAACAGAGTCCAAAACCGAAGCAATCCGCCTGACACCCAGACACCGGAATGTCTCGGAACTGCGCGCCTTTCGCGGGCTACTCAATTAATTTGGGAACTTTATGCAGAACTTAAGCACGCTGCTGGAGCCTCTCCACGTGCTACTCAGAAAGGGGTGCGATTGGTTTTGGGGGGACGCCCAGGAATGCGCCTTCAATAAGGCACGTAACCTTCTGTGATCCAGGTAAAAAGCTAGTTCTCACATGTGATGCGTCAGCGTACAGGGTCGGGTGTGTTTTACAACATGTCAATGGTGCGGGTAAATTACAACCCATAGCTTATGCCTCCAGGTCACTTTCGCGGGCGGAGCGCGGGTACGGAATGGTGGAGAAGGAGGCACTCGCATGCGTGTACGGTGTCAAAAAGATGCACCAATACCGTTTCGGGGCCAAGTTCGCGTTAGAGACTGACCACAAGCCCCTCACGTCCCTACCATCCAAGAGCAAGGCAATAAACGCCAACGCCTCGGTGCGCATTCAACAGTGGGCGCTCATGCTGGCATCTTACGACGACACCATAAGGCACAGACCAGGCACAGACAACTGTGCCGACACGCTACCCCTGGTGACCACGGAAGGGTCTGACGAACAGGACTGTGAGATAGTCATGGCAATCAATGCCTTTGAGTCCACAGGTTCGCTCATGACGGCTCGCCAAATCATAGCCTGGACAGCCAGCGACCCCACGTTATCCTTAGTAAAAAGATGTGCCTTAACTGGTGACTGGGCAGAGGCTCGCGATGCCTGCCCCAAGGAGATCAAACCTTTCCATAGGCGCATGCATGAGCTGTCCCTACAAGCAGACTACCTGATGTGGGGCAGCCGAGTAGTTATGCCTCGGAGGCATTTGTCCGGGAGCTCCACCGCGAGCAACCAGGGATCGTTCTCATGAATGCCATAGCCAGATCCCACGTCTGGTGGCCTGGCATTGACACGGACTTGGAGCTCTGTGTCCGACGGTGCACCATTTGTGCCCAATTCAGTAATGCCCCCAGGGAGGCCCCCCTGAGCCCCTGGCCCTGACCCACCAAACCGTGGTCGCGGGTGCACGTAGACTATGCGGGACCATTCATGGGCAAAATGTTCCTTGTAGTTGTAGATGCATTTTCAAAGTGGATCGAATGCACCATTTTAAACTCGAGCACCACCTCCACCACTGTGGAGAGCCTTAGAACCATGTTTGTAACGCACGGAATTCCTGACATATTGGTCAGTGATAATGGACCATGCTTCACCAGTGCAGAATTCCAAGATTTCACAAGTGACAACGGCATAAACCACGTTAAAACGGCACCATTCAAGCCAGCCTCCAACAGTCAGGCAGAGAGAGCAGTGTAAATCATTCAACAAGGCATGCTCAAAATCCAAGGTCCCACGACTGCTGCTGGCATACAGATCTCGTCCACATTCATTGACTGGGGTTCCCCCCGCGCAACTATTGATGAAATGGATCTCTCATTAATCCTCCCAGACATGCATGAAATCGTTGAGGCAAAGCGCCGTAAGCAAACTGAGTACCATGACCGAAATTCGAGGGGGAGGTGGAATGAGATAGGGGACAAAGTGTATATGCTAAACTACGGCAGGGGTCCCAAATGGCTTGCAGGGACAGTAACAGGAAAGGAAGGAAACAGGCTACTGGTGGTACAATTGGACAATGGCCAAACGTGCCGGAGGCATGTAGACCAAGTCAAAAGTAGAATCACCAATAACACTGCTGAACCAGAGGCAGACTACAATGTGGAACTCACACCACACCTGGTGGACAGACAGAGGGAACAACCTGAGGAAAGGGCAATCCCAACAGACAGCCCAGTCGAGATACCAGCAATCACACCGAAAGAAAAACAGGCACCAAGGCAAACAACTGAACCACAACTCAGACGCTCCACGCGAGAGCATAGACCACCTGAGAGACTGAACCTATAAAGACAATAAGACCTTGGGGGAGGGTGGTGTCATGTATCTCACACTACTGTATATAACTGTATCTTACCATGATATACATGACTGTAACTAGATATGACCTGTAATCACAAGCTTACCTTACCACCAGGGGTACACTTGTAGGAGACACTGGATACCTGTTCCACACAGGTATATAAAGACAAGTCTCAGGCAAGTGTGGCATTCAAGAGCTGTGTAATAAAGGTGCAGGTCCTGAGTGACCTTGACTTCAGCATGTGCCTCGTGTGAGTCTGTACTGCAGGGACAGGACTTTACAGAGGGGGAGAGAGAGAGAGACTGCGGGGGGGGTGGGGGGCGGAGAGAGAGAGAGAGAGAGAGAGAGACTGGGGGAAGGGAGAGACTGGGGGAAGAGAGAGAGAGAGAGAGAGAGACTGGGGGAAGAGAGAGAGAGAGAGAGAGACTGGGGGAAGAGAGAGAGAGAGACTGGGGGAAGAGAGAGACTGGAGAAGAGAGAGAGAGAGAGAGAGACGGGGGGAAGAGAGAGAGAGAGACTGGCTGGAGAGAGAGAGAGAGAGAGTGACTGGCTGGAGAGAGAGAGAGACTTGCTGGAGAGAGAGAGAGAGAGAGACTTGCTGGAGAGAGAGAGAGCGAGAGAGACTGGCTGGAGAGAGAGAGAGACTTGCTGGAGAGAGAGATAGAGAGAGACTGGCTGGAGAGAGAGAGAGAGAGAGAGAGAGAGAGAGAGAGTGACTGGAGAGAGAGAGAGACTGGCTGGAGAGAGAGAGAGACTGGCTGGAGAGAGAGAGAGAGATTGGCTGGAAAGAGAGAGAGCACGAGATACTGGGAGAGAAAGAGAGAGAAAGAGGGAGAGACCATGGATGGGGAGGGGGGGGGGGAAGAGAGAGAGTGAGAGAGAGAGAGACTTGGGGGGGGTGGCAGAGGGAGAGAGAGACTGTGGGTGGCAGAGAGGTGGAGAGACTGGGAGAGAGAGAAAGAGAGAGAGGGAGAGACTGGGGGAAGAGAGAGAGAGTGAGAAAGAGAGCAACTGGGGAGAGAGAGAGAGAAAGTGGCGGGAGAGAGAGAGAGAGAGAGACTGGGGGGAGAGAGAGAGAGAGAGACTGGAGAGGCTGGGGTGAGGGGCAGAGGGAGAGAGAGAGACAGTGGGTGGCAGAGAGAGGGAGAGACTGGGAGAGAGAGAGAGAGACTGGGGGCAGAGAGTGAGAGAGAGAGAGAGATACTGGGGGGGGAGAGAGAGAGAGAGAGACTGGGGGGGAGAGAGAGAGAGGGAGAGAGAGAGGTAGATTGGGGGGCAGAGAAAGAGGGGAAACTGGGAGGAGAGATAGAGAGAGAGACTGGGGGGAGAGAAACTGAGGGGGGAGAGCGAGAGACTGGGGGGTAAGGGAGAGAGACTGCGGGGGGGAGAGAGAGACTGGGGGGGGGTGAGAGAGACTGGGTGGCGGGGGGGAGAGAGAGACTGGGCGGGGAGAGAGAGACACGGCGGGGGGGAAGAGAGAGACTGAGGGGGGGAGAGAGAGACTGAGGGGGGGGAGAGAGAGACTGGGGGGGGGAGAGAGACTGGGGGGGAGAGAGAGAGACGGGGGGTGGAGAGAGAGAGACTGGGGAAGAGAGAGAGAGAGAGAGAGAGAGAGACTGGGGGAAGAGAGAGAGAGAGACTGGGGCAAGAGAGAGAGAGAGAGACTGGGGAGAGAGAGAGAGAGAGAGAGAGACTGGGGGAAAAGAGAGAGAGAGAGACTGGGGGAAGAGGGGACCTCATAGAAACTTTAAAAATTCTGATGGGTTCAGACAGGTTAGATGCAGGAAGAATGTTCCCAATGTTGGGGAAGTCCAGAACCAGGGGTCACATTCTAAGGATAAGGGGTAAGCCATTTAGGACCGAGATGAGGAGAAACTTTTTCACCCAGAGAGTGGTGAACCTGTGGAATTCTCTACCACAGAAAGTTGTTGAGGCCAATTCACTAAATATATTCAAAAAGGAGTGAGATGAAGTCCTTACTACTAGGGGGATCAAGGGGTATGGCGAGAAAGCAGGAATCGGGTACTGAAGTTGCATGTTCAACTCATTGAATGGCGGTGCAGGCTAGAAGGGCCGAATGGCCTACTCCTGCACCTATTTTCTATGTTTCTATGTAAGAGAGAGAGAGAGACTGGGGAAGAGAGAGAGACTGGGGGAAGAGCGAGAGACTGGGGGAAGAGAGAGAGACTGGGGGGGGCGGAGAGAGACTGGGAGGGGCGACGGAGAGAGACTGGTGGGGTGGAGAGAGAGAGACTGGGGGAAGATGGGACCTCATAGCAATGTTTAAAATTCTGATGGGTTCGGACAGGTTCGATGCAGGAAGAATGTTCCCAATGTTGGGAAGTCCAGAACCAGGGGTCACATTCTAAGGATAAGGGGCAAGCCATTTAGGACCGAGATGAGGAGAGAAACTTTTTCACCCAGAGAGTGGTGAACCTGTGGAATTCTCTACCATAGAAAGTTGTTAAGGCCAATTCACTAAATATATTCAAAAAGGAGTGAGATGAAGTCCTTACTACTAGGGGGATCAAGGGGTATGGCGAGAAAGCAGGAATCGGGTACTGAAGTTGCATGTTCAGCCATGAACTCATTGAATGGTGGTGCAGGCTAGAAGGGCCGAATGGCCTACTCCTGCACCTATTTTCTATGTAAGAGAGAGAGAGACTGGGGGAAGAGAGAGAGACTGGGGGGGGTGGGCGGAGAGAGACTGGGAGGGGCGGCGGTGAGAGACTGGGGGGGGCGGCGGAGAGAGACTGGGGGGGGTGGAGAGAGAGAGACTGTGGGGGCGGAGAGAGAGTGACTGGGGTGGCGGAGAGAGAGACTGGGGGGGCGGAGGGAGAGACACTGGGGGGGGCGGAGAGAGAGACTGGAGGGGGGGGAGAGAGAGACAGGGGGGGAGAGACGGGGGGGAGAGAGAGACATGCGGGGGCGTGGTGAGACAGACTGGGGCGAGGAGAAGAGACTGGGGGGAGGGAGAGGGAGAGAGAGACTGGTGGGTGGCAGAGAGAGACTGGGGGAAGAGAGAGAGAGAGAGAGACTGGGGGATGAGAGAGAGAGAGAGAGAGAGACTGGGGGAGAGAGAGAGAGAGAGAGAGACTGGGGGAAGAGAGAGACTGGGGGAAGAGAGAGAGAGAGACTGGGGGAAGGGGAGAGAGAGAGAGAGAGAGAGAGAGACTGGGTGAAGAGGGAGAGAGAGAGAGACTGGGGGAAGAGAGAGAGAGAGAGAGACTGGGGGAAGAGAGAGACTGGGGGAAGAGAGAGAGAGAGAGACTGGGGAGAGAGAGAGAGACTGGCTGGAGAGAGAGAGTGACTGGCTGGAGAGAGAGAGAGACTTGCTGAGAGAGAGAGAGAGAGAGAGGAGACTTGCTGGAGAGAGAGAAGCGAGAGAGACTGGCTGGAGAGAGAGAGAGACTTGCTGGAGAGAGAGATAGAGAGAGACTGGCTGGAGAGAGAGAGAGAGAGAGAGATTGGCTGGAGAGAGAGAGAGAGACTGGCTGGAGAGAGAGAGAGATTGGCTGGAAAGAGAGAGAGCACGAGATACTGGGAGAGAAAGAGAGAGAGCGAGAGAGAGAGAGACCATGGATGGGGAGGGGGGGGGAAGAAAGAGAGAGAGAGAGAGAGAGAGAATGGGGGGGGTGGGGGCAGAGGGAGAGAGAGAGTGTGGGTGGCAGAGAGTTGGAGAGACTGGGAGAGAGAGAAAGAGAGAGAGGGAGCGACTGGGGGAAGAGAGAGAGTGAGAAAGAGAGCAACTGGGAGAGAGAGAGAGAGAAAGTGGCGGGAGAGAGAGAGAGAGAGACTGGGGGGAGAGAGAGAGAGAGAGAGCTGGAGAGACTGGGGTGAGGGGCAGAGGGAGAGAAAGAGACAGTGGGTGGCAGAGAGAGGGAGAGAGACTGGGAGAGAGAGAGAGAGACTGGGGGCAGAGAGTGAGAGAGAGAGAGAGATACTGGGGGGGGGGAGAGAGAGAGAGAGACTGGGGAGAGAGAGACAGTGAGCGACTGGGGGGAGAGAGAGAGAGACTAGCGGGAGAGAGAGAGACTGGGGGGAGAGAGAGGAGAGAGACTGGGGGGAGAGAGAGAGAGAAAGACTGGGGGAGAGAAACTGAGGGGGTAGAGCGAGAGACTGGGGGGGAAGGGAGAGAGACTGGGGGCGGGAGAGAGAGACTGACGGGGGGAGAGAGAGACTGGGGGGGGAGAGAGACTGGGGGGGAGAGAGAGAGATGGGGGGAAGAGAGAGAGAGAGACTGGCTGGAGAGAGAGAGAGAGAGAGTGACTGGCTGGAGAGAGAGAGAGACTTGCTGGAGAGAGAGAGAGACTTGCTGGAGAGAGAGATAGAGAGAGACTGGCTGGAGAGAGAGAGACTTGCTGGAGAGAGAGAGAGACTTGCTGGAGAGAGAGAGAGCGAGAGACAGAGAGAGAGACAGAGAAAGAGAGAGACGGAGATAGAGGGCAAAGAGAGAAAGAGAGACAGACAGAATGAGAGAGACAGAGTGAGAGAGACAGAGAAGAGAGAGAGAGTGACTGGAGAGAGAGAGAGACTGGCTGAGAGAGAGAGAGATTGGCTGGAAAGAGAGAGAGCACGAGATACTGGGAGAGAAAGGGAGAGAAAGAGGGAGAGACCATGGATGGGGAGGGGGGGGGGAAGAGAGAGAGAGAGAGAGAGAGAGAGAGACTTGGGGGGGGTGGCAGAGGGAGAGATAGACTGTGGGTGGCAGAGAGGTGGAGAGACTGGGAGAGAGAGAAAGAGAGAGAGGGAGAGACTGGGGGAAGAGAGAGAGAGTGAGAAAGAGAGCAACTGGGGAGAGAGAGAGAGGAGACTGGGGGGAGAGAGAGAGAGAGAGACTGGAGAGGCTGGGGTGAGGGGCAGAGGGAGAGAGAGAGACAGTGGGTGGCAGAGAGAGGGAGAGACTGGGAGAGAGAGAGAGAGACTGGGGGCAGAGAGTGAGAGAGAGAAAGAGATACTGGGGGGAAAGAGAGAGAGAGACTGGGGTGAGAGAGACAGCGAGCGACTGGGGGGAGAGAGAGAGAAAGTGGCGGGAGAGAGAGAGAGAGAGACTGGGGGAGAGAGAGAGAGAGAGACTGGGGGGGAGAGAGAGAGAGAGAGAGAGAGAGAGGTAGATTGGGGGGCAGAGAAAGAGGGGAAACTGGGAGGAGAGATAGAGAGAGAGACTGGGGGGAGAGAAACTGAGGGGGGAGAGCGAGAGACTGGGGGGTAAGGGAGAGAGACTGCGGGGGGGAGAGAGAGACTGGGGGGGTGAGAGAGACTGGGTGGCGGGGGGGAGAGAGAGACTGGGGGGGAGAGAGAGGACTGAGGGGGGGGGGGAGAGACTGGGGGGAGAGAGAGAGACGGGGGGTGGAGAGAGAGAGACTGGGGAAGAGAGAGAGAGAGAGAGAGAGAGAGACTGGGGGAAGAGAGAGAGAGAGAGACTGGGGCAGAGAGAGAGAGAGAGACTGGGGAGAGAGAGAGAGAGAGAGAGACTGGGGGGAAAAGAGAGAGAGAGAGACTGGGGGAAGAGGGGACCTCATAGCAATGTTTAAAATTCTGATGGGGTTAGACAGGTTCGATGCAGGAAGAATGTTCCCAATGTTGGGGAAGTCCAGAACCAGGGGTCACATTCTAAGGATAAGGGGCAAGCCATTTAGGACCGAGATGAGGAGAAACTTTTCACCCAGAGAGTGGTGAACCTGTGGAATTCTCTACCATAGAAGTTGTTGAGGCCAATTCACTAAATATATTCAAAAAGGAGTGAGATGAAGTCCTTACTACTAGGGGGATCAAGGGGTATGGCGAGAAAGCAGGAATCGGGTACTGAAGTTGCATGTTCAGCCATGAACTCATTGAATGGTGGTGCAGGCTAGAAGGGCCGAATGGCCTACTCCTGTACCTATTTTCTATGTAAGAGAGAGAGAGACTGGGGGAAGAGAGAGAGACTGGGGGGGGTGGGCGGAGAGAGACTGGGAGGGGCGGCGGTGAGAGACTGGAGGGGGGAGAGAGAGACTGGGGGGGTGGAGAGAGAGAGACTGTGGGGGTGGAGAGAGAGTGACTGGGGTGGCGGAGAGAGAGACTGGGGGGGCGGAGAGAGAGACACTGGGGGGGGGGCGGAGAGAGAGACTGGAGGGGGGAGAGAGAGACATGCGGGGTCGTGGTGAGACAGACTGGGGCGAGGAGAAAGAGACTGGGGGGAGGGAGAGGGAGAGAGAGACTGTGGGTGGCAGAGAGAGACTGGGGGAAGAGAGAGAGAGAGAGAGACTGGGGGATGAGAGAGAGAGATAGAGAGAGACTGGGGGAAGAGAGAGAGAGAGAGAGAGACTGGGGGAAGAGAGAGACTGGGGGAAGAGAGAGAGAGAGAGACTGGGGGAAGGGAGAGAGAGAGAGAGAGAGAGACTGGGTGAAGAGGGAGAGAGAGAGAGACTGGGGGAAGAGAGAGAGAGAGAGAGAGACTGGGGGAAGAGAGAGACTGGGGGAAGAAAGAGAGAGAGAGACTGGGGGAAGAGAGAGAGAGACTGGCTGGAGAGAGAGAGTGACTGGCTGGAGAGAGAGAGAGACTTGCTGGAGAGAGAGAGAGAGAGAGAGACTTGCTGGAGAGAGAGAGAGCGAGAGAGACTGGCTGGAGAGAGAGAGAGACTTGCTGGAGAGAGAGATAGAGAGAGACTGGCTGGAGAGAGAGAGAGAGAGAGATTGGCTGGAGAGAGAGAGAGACTGGCTGGAGAGAGAGAGAGATTGGCTGGAAAGAGAGAGAGCACGAGATACTGGGAGAGAAAGAGAGAGAGCGAGAGAGAGAGAGAGACCATGGATGGGGAGGGGGGGGGGAAGAAAGAGAGAGAGAGAGAGAGAGAGAGAATGGGGGGGGGTGGGGGCAGAGGGAGAGAGAGAGTGTGGGTGGCAGAGAGTTGGAGAGACTGGGAGAGAGAGAAAGAGAGAGAGGGAGAGACTGGGGGAAGAGAGAGAGTGAGAAAGAGAGCAACTGGGGAGAGAGAGAGAGAAAGTGGCGGGAGAGAGAGAGAGAGAGAGACTGGGGGGAGAGAGAGAGAGAGAGACTGGAGAGACTGGGGTGAGGGGCAGAGGGAGAGAGAGAGAGACAGTGGGTGGCAGAGAGAGGGAGAGACTGGGAGAGAGAGAGAGAGACTGGGGGCAGAGAGTGAGAGAGAGAGAGAGATACTGGGGGGGGGGAGAGAGAGAGAGAGAGAGAGACTGGGGAGAGAGAGACAGTGAGCGACTGGGGGGAGAGAGAGAGAGACTGGCGGGAGAGAGAGAGACTGGGGGAGAGAGAGAGAGAGACTGGGGGGAGAGATAGAGAGAGAGACTGGGGGGAGAGAAACTGAGGGGGTAGAGCGAGAGACTGGGGGGGAAGGGAGAGAGACTGGGGGCGGGAGAGAGAGACTGAGGGGGGGAGAGAGAGACTGGGGGGGGGGAGAGAGACTGGGGGGGGAGAGAGAGTGACGGGGGGAAGAGAGAGAGAGAGACTGGCTGGAGAGAGAGAGAGAGAGAGTGACTGGCTGGAGAGAGAGAGAGACTTGCTGGAGAGAGAGAGAGAGAGAGACTTGCTGGAGAGAGAGAGAGAGCGAGAGAGACTGGCTGGAGAGAGAGAGAGACTTGCTGGAGAGAGAGATAGAGAGAGACTGGCTGGAGAGAGAGAGAGAGAGAGAGAGAGAGTGACTGGAGAGAGAGAGAGACTGGCTGGAGAGAGAGAGAGACTGGCTGGAGAGAGAGAGAGATTGGCTGGAAAGAGAGAGAGCACGATATACTGGGAGAGAAAGGGAGAGAAAGAGGGAGAGACCATGGATGGGGAGGGGGGGGGAAGAGAGAGAGTGAGAGAGAGAGAGAGAGAGACTTGGGGGGGTGGCAGAGGGAGAGAGAGACTATGGGTGGCAGAGAGGTGGAGAGACTGGGAGAGAGAGAAAGAGAGAGAGGGAGAGACTGGGGGAAGAGAGAGAGAGTGAGAAAGAGAGCAACTGGGGAGAGAGAGAGAGAAAGTGGCGGGAGAGAGAGAGAGAGAGAGACTGGGGGGAGAGAGAGAGAGAGAGACTGGAGAGGCTGGGGTGAGGGGCAGAGGGAGAGAGAGAGACAGAGAGAGGGAGAGACTGGGAGAGAGAGAGAGAGACTGGGGGCAGAGAGTGAGAGAGAGAGAGAGATACTGGGGGAGAGAGAGAGAGAGACTGGGGTGAGAGAGACAGCGAGCGACTGGGGGGAGAGAGAGAGAAAGTGGCGGGAGAGAGAGAGAGAGAGACTGGGGGAGAGAGAGAGAGAGAGACTGGGGGGGAGAGAGAGAGAGAGAGAGAGAGAGGTAGATTGGGGGGCAGAGAAAGAGGGGAAACTGGGAGGAGAGATAGAGAGAGACTGGGGGGAGAGAAACTGAGGGGGGAGAGCGAGAGACTGGGGGGTAAGGGAGAGAGACTGCGGGGGGGAGAGAGAGACTGGGGGGGGTGAGAGAGACTGGGTGGCGGGGGGGAGAGAGAGTCTGGGCGGGGAGAGAGAGACACGGCGGGGGGGAAGAGAGAGACTGAGGGGGGGAGAGAGAGACTGAGGGTGGAGAGAGAGACTGGGGGGGGGGAGAGAGACTGGGGGGGAGAGAGAGAGACGGGGGGTGGAGAGAGAGAGACTGGGGAAGAGAGAGAGAGAGAGAGAGAGAGACTGGGGGAAGAGAGAGAGAGAGACTGGGGCAAGAGAGAGAGAGAGAGACTGGGGAGAGAGAGAGAGAGAGAGAGAGACTGGGGGAAAAGAGAGAGAGAGAGAGACTGGGGGAAGAGGGGACCTCATTGAAACTTTTAAAATTCTGATGGGTTCAGACAGGTTAGATGCAGAAAGAATGTTCCCAATGTTGGGGAAGTCCAGAACCAGGGGTCACATTCTAAGGATAAGGGGTAAGCCATTTAGGACCGAGATGAGGAGAAACTTTTTCACCCAGAGAGTGGTGAACCTGTGGAATTTTCTACCACAGAAAGTTGTTGAGGCCAATTCACTAAATATATTCAAAAAGGAGTGAGATGAAGTCCTTACTACTAGGGGGATCAAGGGGTATGGCGAGAAAGCAGGAATCGGGTACTGAAGTTGCATGTTCAACTCATTGAATGGCGGTGCAGGCTAGAAGGGCCGAATGGCCTACTCCTGCACCTATTTTCTATGTTTCTATGTAAGAGAGAGAGAGAGACTGGGTGAAGAGAGAGAGACTCGGGGAAGAGCGAGAGACTGGGGGAAGAGAGAGAGACTGGGGGGGGCGGAGAGAGACTGGAAGGGGCGACGGAGAGAGACTGGTGGGGTGGAGAGAGAGAGACTGGGGGAAGATGGGACCTCATAGCAATGTTTAAAATTCTGATGGGTTCAGACAGGTTCGATGCAGGAAGAATGTTCCCAATGTTGGGGAAGTCCAGAACCAGGGGTCACATTCTAAGGATAAGGGGTAAGCCATTTAGGACCGAGATGAGGAGAAACTTTTTCACCCAGAGAGTGGTGAACCTGTGGAATTCTCTACCATAGAAAGTTGTTGAGGCCAATTCACTAAATATATTCAAAAAGGAATTAGATGAAGTCCTTACTACTAGGGGGATCAAAGGGTATGGTGAGAAAGCAGGAATCGGGTACTGAAGTTGCATGTTCAACTCATTGAATGGTGGTGCAGGCTAGAAGGGCCGAATGGCCTACTCCTGTACCTATTTTCTATGTAAGAGAGAGAGAGACTGGGGGAAGAGAGAGAGACTGGGGGGGGGGGTGGGCGGAGAGAGACTGGGAGGGGCGGCGGAGAGAGACTGGGAGGGGCGGCGGAGAGAGACTGGGGGGGGTGGGCGGAGAGAGACTGGGAGGGGTGGGCGGAGAGAGACTGGGGGGGGGTGGGCGGAGAGAGACTGGGAGGGGCGGCGGAGAGAGACTGGCGGGAGAGAGAGAGACTGAGGGGGTGGAGAGAGAGAGACTGTGGGGCTGGAGAGAGAGTGACTGGGGTGGCGGAGAGAGAGACACTGGGGGGGGCGGAGAGAGAGACTGGAGGGGGGAGAGAGAGACAAGGGGGGAGAGACGGGGGGGAGAGAGAGACATGCGGGGTCGTGGTGAGACAGACTGGGGCGAGGAGAAAGAGACTGGGGGGAGGGAGAGGGAGAGAGAGACTGTGGGTGGCAGAGAGAGACTGGGGGAAGAGAGAGAGAGAGAGAGAGAGAGACTGGGGGATGAGAGAGAGAGAGAGAGAGACTGGGGGAAGAGAGAGAGAGAGAGAGAGAGACTGGGGTAGAGAGAGACTGGGGGAAGAGAGAGAGAGAGAGACTGGGGGAAGGGTGAGAGAGAGAGAGAGAGAGAGACTGGGTGAAGAGAGAGAGAGAGAGAGACTGGGGAAGAGAGAGAGAGAGAGAGAGAGACTGGGGGAAGAGAGAGACTGGGGGAAGAGAGAGAGAGAGAGACTGGGGGAAGAGAGAGAGAGACTGGCTGGAGAGAGAGAGAGTGACTGGCTGGAGAGAGAGAGAGACTTGCTGGAGAGAGAGAGAGAGAGAGAGACTTGCTGGAGAGAGAGAGAGACTTGCTGGAGAGAGAGAGAGAGAGAGACTTGCTGGAGAGAGAGAGAGCGAGAGAGACTGGCTGGAGAGAGAGAGAGACTTGCTGGAGAGAGAGATAGAGAGAGACTGGCTGGAGAGAGAGAGAGAGAGAGATTGGCTGGAGAGAGAGAGAGACTGGCTGGAGAGAGCGAGAGATTGGCTGGAGAGAGAGACTGGCTGGAGAGAGAGAGAGATTGGCTGGAAAGAGAGAGAGCACGAGATACTGGGAGAGAAAGAGAGAGAGCGAGAGAGAAAGAGAGACCATGGATGGGGAGGGGGGGGGGAAGAGAGAGAGAGAGAGAGAGAGAGAGAGAGAGACTGGGGGGGGGGGGGCAGAGGGAGAGAGAGAGTGTGGGTGGCAGAGAGTTGGAGAGACTGGGAGAGAGAGAAAGAGAGAGAGGGAGAGACTGGGGGAAGAGAGATAGTGAGAAAGAGAGCAACTGGGGAGAGAGAGAGAGAAAGTGGCGGGAGAGAGAGAGATGGAGAGAGACTGGGGGGAGAGAGAGAGAGAGAGACTGGAGAGACTGGGGTGAGGGGCAGAGGGAGAGAGAGAGAGACAGTGGGTGGCAGAGAGAGGGAGAGACTGGGAGAGAGAGAGAGAGACTGGGGGCAGAGAGTGAGAGAGAGAGAGAGATACTGGGGGGGGAGAGAGAGAGACTGGGGAGAGAGAGACAGTGAGCGACTGGGGGGAGAGAGAGAGAGAGACTGGCGGGAGAGAGAGAGACTGGGGGAGAGAGAGAGAGAGACTGGGGGGAGAGATAGAGGGAGAGACTGGGGGGAGAGAAACTGAGGGGGTAGAGCGAGAGACTGGGGGGGAAGGGAGAGAGACTGGGGGGGGGAGAGAGACTGGAGGTGAGAGAGACTGGGGGGGAGAGAGAGACTGGGGGGAAGAGAGAGACTGGGAGGGAGAGAGAGACTGAGGGGGGAAGAGACTGGGGGGGAGAGAGAGACTTGGGGGGAGAGAGAGACTGGGGGGGAGAGAGAGACTGGGGGAAAGAGAGAGACTGGGAGGAAGAGAGAGAGAATCTGGTGGGGGGGAGAGAGAGAGACTGGTGGGGGGGAGAGAGACTGGGGGGAGGGGAGAGAGAGACTGGGGTGGAGAGAGAGACGGGGGGAGAGAGAGAGACTGGCGGGGGGTTGGTGAGACAGACTATGGGGAGGAGAAAGAGACTGGGGGGAGGGAGAGCGAGAGAGAGACTGTGGGTGGCAGAGAGGTGGAGAGACTGGGAGAGAGAGAAAGAGAGAGAGGGAGAGACTGGGGGAAGAGAGAGAGAGAGTGGGAAAGAGAGCAAGTGGGGAGAGAGAGAGAGAAAGTGGCGGGAGAGAGAGAGAGAGAAAGAGACTTTTGAGAGAGAGAGAGAGACTGGTGAGAGAGAGAGAGAGAGAGAGACTGGAGAGACTGGGGTGAGGGGCAGAGGGAGAGAGAGGGAGACAGTGGGTGGCAGAGAGCGGGAGAGACTGAGAGAGAGAGAGAGAGACTGGGGCCAGAGAGTGTGAGAGAGAGAGATATTAGGGGGAGAGAGAGAGAGAGACTGGGGAGAGAGAAAAAGCGAGCGACTGGGGGGGAGAGAGAGAGACTAGCGGGAGAGAGAGAGAGAGACTGGGGGGAGAGAGAGAGAGACTGGAGGGGAGAGAGAGAGAGAGAGAGAGAGGTAGATTGGGGGGCAGAGAAAGAGGGGAAACTGGGAGGAGAGATAGAGAGAGAGACAGGGGGGAGAGAAACTGAGGGGGGAGAGCGAGAGACTGGGGGGGAAGGGAGAGAGACTGGGGGGGGGAGATAGAGACTGGGGGGGGTGAGAGAGACTGGGTGGCGGGGGGGAGAGAGAGACTGTGGGGGAGAGAGAGACACGGGGTGGGAAGAGAGAGACTGGGGGCGGGAGAGAGAGACTGAGGGGGGGAGAGAGAGACTGGGGGGGGGAGAGAGACTGGGGGGAGAGAGAGAGACGGGGGGTGGAGAGAAAGAGACTGGGGGTGAGAGAGAGACTGGGGGGGAGAGAGAGACTGGGGGGAAGAGAGAGACTGGAGGGGAGAGAGAGAGAGTCTGGTGGGGGGGGAGAGAGAGAGACTGGGGGGGGAGAGAGAGACTAGGGGGGGAGAGAGAGACGGGGGGAGAGAGAGAGATTGTCGGTGGTGGGGGGGGTTGGGTGAGAGAGAGACTGGGAGGGAGAGAGAGACTGGGGGGCAGAGGAGAGACTGGGGGGAGAGAGAGACTGGGGGGGAAGAGAGAGACTGGAGGGGAGAGAGAGAGAGTCTGTGGAGGGGGAGAGAGAGAGACTGGGGGGGAGAGAGAGACTGAGGGGGAGAGAGAGACGGGGGGCGAGAGAGAGAGACTTTCGGTGGAGGGGGGGTTGGGTGAGAGAGAGACTGGGAGGGAGAGAGAGACTGGGGGGAGAGAGAGACTGGGGAGGAGAGAGAGAGAGACTGGGAAGGAGGAGGGGGAGACTGGGAGGGGTGAGAGAGAGACTGTGGGGGAGAGAGAGACTGGGGGGGAGTGTGAGACTGGGAGGGAGAGAGGAACTGGGGGTGGAGAGAGAGACTGGGGGGAGGAGAGAGAGACTGGGGGGAGGAGAGAGAGACTGGGTG